>NC_068297.1:42306839-42399339 GCF_025860055.1 Xyrauchen texanus
CTGGATCTGCCTATCGCGGGGTCTAGTCTTGGTCAGGGTCCTTGGTCTAGGGATTTAAAGGTCTAATCTTGACTCCAACTCAGCCGTTTCAGTGGTAACAATTGAAGGGTGCTTTCAACATATTTGTCTTGACACTTTGAAAGTGTGTTCTTGCGTATAGCCTCGTTTCTACACTTGGTCATTTTCCTCTCGTCTGATCACATAAACAATGGCAGCTCTGTGATTGAGGGCAGAAAGTGCAGAGGAGAGAAGCCACATGCCTGAGCTGCCAGATCCACTTTCTGTTTAGAATCCAGAATCCAGAGAGAGACATGCGGCGCTCCGGAGGAGGGAGATGGGTCTGGTCCAGCCTTCTGACAGGTGACTGCTTACATCATCGCCACTGATGACAATCTTGGACGTTCAGACAAAAGTCATGCAGTTATTGTTTCCTAATAGTATAGAGTTTATGATTTCATAAAACTGCAGATAAACTACACACAATTGTCTGTTCAAAACTAACAAACACACCTAGTTGCCCAAATCAGCAGATGCAAAAAACTAAAGCTGCTTAACATTGATTCCAGTCGGCTGTTGGATTAACAGGCATGTAATGGGAGGATAACAACCATAAGAGCGATAAATAATCAATGAGAAGAACTTCTGCTTCAAAGTGACTTCTGCCAACACATCAGCATATCAATGGCACTGTGGCTTTACCACGGTGTACTCGACAGATCACGCTAGATAACAGAGAAATTAACAAATGCTTGACTTTTGCTCTACATCCATTATTCTGACACTTCTTCAGAATTTCAAAAGCCTGAGCGCATACATAATTAACAATCATATTCCCCAAGCGAGCCACTGGCACCATATTGCAGCCCGCCTCAGCGCTGATGAAAACGACACATTAGGGCCCGTTTCAGGCACGTTAAGGGACTCGTCATGGATGCTCACAGGGAAGAAAGTGATTGCACATTCAAACACACCCAAACCGAGAGCATCTGCCTGTGTCTTAGTCCACACAACTCTAGAGACACACGCAAACTGGGTGGAACGGCATTTTAAAGAGGGGGCGATCATTACACTGGGATTCATTCATAGGGTTGTATAGGGGTGCGGCCATGGCCTCTCTCGGGGGAGGAGTGACAGCGCTCCATATGATCCCTCCTGGACTCTTAAGAGCACTTTTCATTTCCAATTCTAATGCTCAGAAGTCTGAGGGAGGCCCGGCTGATGTCACAGCTCGCCAGTCAGACATCACGCCCCGTGCCGCGCTTTCGGTGTAGACTGTGGATTTGCATGCGCCTCCATTGTGTGACAGGGGAGAGTGACAGCACCGTGTCCAATTCCCCTTCCTGTCAGAACAGCCAGCGCTCGGGCCGAGAGAGGCCAGGCTGACAGATGACTCCCAACATCTGAGTTATGGAGCGTCTGCCTTCCTGCTCAATACATTCATGACAGAGTGCAGCACTTCATCAAAGTAACTAAAGGACATTCAACAAAATTACAGACTGAATAACTATAACATCTTTCTGCACAACACTATCAGTAAACACTTTACAATAAGGTTCCATTTGTTCAAATGAGTTAATGCATTAGGTATAAAGAACAATGAACAATCCATTTTTTACAGCATTTAATAATCTTAGTTAATGTTAGTTAAACAATATACAATTGATGTAATTCATAGTGCATTAACTACTGATAACACATACACATTTAGATTTAAAAAATGAATTAGTAAATGTACAAATTAACATTAACCAAGTATTATAAATGCTGTAAAAGTATTGTTCATTGTTAGTTCATGTTAACAAATATAACCTTATTGTAAAGTGTTACCAAACTACCTAAGCAAGAGAATTACGGAATAAAAAAGGCTCCAACACAGAGCGGCTCAAAACCGCTTATGCACATCCTGACACTCTTTAAAGTAAACAGAGCACATGGGGTCTCAGGGTGATCCTCGCTGCGCAGACAAAAGAGCAGAACTGCAAGATAATGATGCGGGAACACATCCAGCAGTTGAAACCTTTTTAACTACAATTATTTATTTAAGCAGTGTCAGACAGAATCAGCAAAAGACTTTAATCTCACCACTACACCTCACAAATACGGCAACACTACTCACAGCAGAGGATTTAACATCCGACAGTGATCATCTTGTGATGTATTGTTGATGCAGCGCTTTGATGGCTGAAACAGCAGCACTGCATAAATGGACTAAACTGAAAGCTTTAAAGAGATGAAACTTAAAGTCTCTTTCGAGTCTATTGTCACCTGGAGGATGACAATCAAGTGAAAAATGTTTTCCCTCAGTTGGGATGGACAGGAGTCACACAGTCCCTAAAGAGCGGAATATCAGAGAGAACTCTTTTCACTTGGATCAGAACACACTTATGGGTCATCTTACTCAGTTTTCATAGCTGTTATCACAAAGATAACACAAAAAGCACATTTTCACTACACTTATTCCTCTCTTCATAACATCCACTGCATGAGTACGACACCTATAAATATGAACGTGTATACACTTGTGATGAGGTTTCAGCATTAGATGCGTGCGCTGTTGTGTCGTGTTCAGTGCAGATATGGGATACTGTGAGATGACAGAGCATGCACATCTGATGAGCTCCGGGTTTGCTGGTCTCACCACATGTATGACGAACTGCAAAAGAGAGCCTCGTTCCTCTGCACAAGTATTTACTGTAGACCGTGGCTCTCATACGGGAGGGGCACCGGCAGGCCCAAGCTCATGCTACGAGATGATGGATGACCTAGTCAATGTGTTGAGTCTTACGAGCCCGATTTCCTGCCAGTCCAATCACGAAGCCCCCAGAGTCAGGTGATTGGACAAGCAGACTAATGCGTCCTGTGAAAACACTACTGTCATGGCCGTGTGTCTAGGTCTTTGATGATATTCAGGTTTCTAAATGCACAACCTCACCAGGATCCACTTTCACAAAGGAAATAATACCACTGACTTAAAAAAAACAATAGTAACAATGCTTGTATTATTGCAATATATGGCCATTCCTGAGAGGAATTTGTGGTCATCAGAAAAATGGCAGAGATACAAGCATGAGATCTATTGTAATAGTTCCCAAGAACTGCCTAAAAGACAAAACACTCGTGGAATTTGTAGAAATGAGGTCATATATCAGGATATTCCATGAGGACAGAGGAATATAAAGCAGCACATCTGGGGATGAGACTAATACATACTCTATTCTATAAAGTGCTGACGCCAATAAGAGCGGCATGTGGAGGGCTAGACGGTGTATTCCTGCGGGACGTGGCGGGCCGTATTCTATCTGTGATTACAGCAGGACGCTCGGCTTCATATGACTTTCTAAATGACCTCTGTAGAATCACAGCGGTCTTTGAGGTCGAACGGAATTACACGTGTTACATTCAATAAAGAGCATGCTCTCATTGTCAAGAGCAATACAAACACACACACACAGACACATGTTGTTTTTCCATGTTTTATGGGGACTTTCCATAGACATAATGATTTTTATACTGTACAAACTTTATATTTTATCCCCTAAACCCAACACAACTCCTAAACCTCACACACCTCCTAAACCCAACACAACCCCCTAAACCCTAACACAACCCCTAAACCAAACACAACACCTAAACCCAACACAACCCCCTAAACCCTCACACAGCCCCTAAACCCAACACAACCCCCTAAACCCAACACAACCCTTAAACCCAACACAACCCCTAAACCAAACACAAAAACCTAAACCCAAAACAACCCCTAAACCCTCACACACCTCCTAAACCCAACACAACCCCCTAAACCCAACACAACCCTTAAACCCAACACAACCCCTAAACATAACACACCCCCAAAATCTAACACAACCCCCTAAACCCAACACAACCCTTAAACCCAACAAAACCCCTAAACCCAACACAACCCCTAAACATAACACACCCCCTAAATCTAACACAACCCCCTAAACCCAACACAACCTTAAACCTAATACAACCCCTAAACCCAAAACAACCCCTAAACAAAACACAACCCCTAAACCTCACACACCTCCTAAACCCAACACAACCCCCTAAACCCAACACAACCCCTAAACCCAACACAACCCCCTAAACCCAACACAACTCCCTAAACCCAACACAACCCGTAAACTCAACACAAACCCTAAACCTAATTCAACCCCTAAACCAAACACAACCCCTAAACCTAACACAACCCCTAAACCCATCACAACTGCCAAAACCCAACACAACCCGTAAACTCAACACAACCCCTAAACCTAACACAACCCCTAAACCTAACACAACCCCTAAACCCAACACAACTCCCTAAACCCAACACAACCCCTAAACCTAACACAACCCCTAAACGCAACACAACCCCTAAACCCAACACAACCCCTCAACCTAACACAACCCCTAAACCCAACACAACCCCTAAACCCAACACAACCCTTAAACCCAACACAACCCCTAAACCAAACACTACACCTAAACCCAACACAACCCCTAAACCAAACACTACACCTAAACCCAACACAACCCCTAAACCTCACACAACCCCTAAACCCAACACAACCCCCTAAACCCAACACAACCCTTAAACCCAACACAACCCGTAAACTCAAAAAAAACCCTAAACCCAACACAAACCCTAAACATAACACAACCCCTAAACCTAACACAACCCCTAAACCCAACACAACCCCTAAACCCAACACAACCCCTAAACCCAACACAACCCTTAAACCCAACACAACCCCTAAACATTACACACCCCCTAAATCTAACACAACCCCCTAAACCCAACACAACCCATAAACTCAACACAACCTTAAACCTAATACAACCCCTAAACCCAAAACAACCCCTAAACCAAACACAACCCCTAAACCTCAAACACCTCCTAAACCCAACACAACTCCCTAAACCCAACACAACCCCTAAACCCAACACAACCCAGAACTCAACAAAACCCCTAAACCCAACACAACCCCTAAACATAACACACCCCTAAATCTAACACAACCCCTAAACCCAACACAACCCATAAACTCAACACAACCTTAAACCTAATACAACCCCTAAACCCAAAACAACCCCTAAACCAAACACAACCCCTAAACCTCAAACACCTCCTAAACCCAACACAACTCCCTAAACCCAACACAACCCCTAAACCCAACACAACCCGTAAACTCCACACAACCCCTAAACCCAAAACAATCCCTAAACCCAACACAACCCCCTAAACCCAACACAACCCCTAAACCCAACACAACTCCCTAAACCCAACACAACCCGTAAACTCAACACAACCCCTAAACCTAATTCAACCCCTAAACCAAACACAACCCATAAACTCAACACAACCCCTAAACCCATCACAACTGCCAAAACCCAACACAACCCCTCAACCTAACACAACCCCTAAACATAACACACCCCTAAACCTAACACAACACCCTAAACCCAACACAACCCCTAAACCCAACACAAACTGTACTCAACACAACGCCTAAACCTAACACAACCCCTAAACCCAACACAACCCCTAAACCCAACACAACCCCTCAACCTAACACAACCCCTAAACCCAACACAACCCCTAAACCCAACACAACCCTCAACCTAATACAACCCCTAAACCTAACACAACCCTCAACCTAACACAACCCCTAAACCTAACACAACCCCTAAACCCAACAGAACTCCCTAAACCTAATACAACCCCTGAACCCTAACCCTAACCCTCAACCTAACACAACCCCTAAACCTAACACAACCCCTAAACCAAACACAACCCCTAAACCCAATACAACCCCTAAACCAAACACAACCCTCAAACTAACACAACTCCCTAAACCTAACACAACCCCTAAACCCAACACAACTGCCAAAACCCAACACAACCCGTAAACTCAACAAAACCCCTGAACATAACACAACCCCTCAACCCAACACAACTCCCTAAACCAAATACAACCCCTAAACCCAACACAACATCTCAACCTAACACAACCCCTAAACCTAACACACCCCTAAACCCAACACAACCCCTAAACCTAACACAACCGCCTAAACCCAACACAACCCCTAAACCCAACACAACTCCCTAAACCCAACACAACTCCCTAAACCTAACACAACCCCTAAACCCAACACAGCTGCCAAAACCCAACACAAACCGTAGAACTCAACAAAACCCCTGAACATAACACAACCCCTCAACCCAACACAACCCCCTAAACCTAACACAACCACCTAAACCCAACACAACCCCTAAACCCAACACAACTCCCTAAACCCAACACCACCCACTAAACCCAATACAACTCCCTAAACCCAACACAACCCCTAAACTCAACACAACCCCTCAACCCAACACAACTCCCTAAACCAAATACAACCCCTAAACCCAACACAACATCTCAACCTAACACAACCCCTAAACCTAACACACCCCCTAAACCCAACACAACCCCCTAAACCTAACACAACCGCCTAAACCCAACACAACCCCTAAACCCAACACAACTCCCTAAACCCAACACAACTCCCTAAACCCAACACAACTGCCAAAACCCAACACAACCCGTAAACTCAACAAAACCCCTGAACATAACACAAACCCTCAACCCAACACAACCCCCTAAACCTAACACAACCGCCTAAACGTCAACACAACCCCTAAACCCAACACAACTCCCTAAACCCAACACAACCCACTAAACCCAATACAACTCCCTAAACCCAACACAACCCTTAAACCCAACACAACCCCTAAACATAACACACCCCCAAAATCTAACACAACCCCCTAAACCCAACACAACCCTTAAACCCAACAAAACCCCTAAACCCAACACAACCCCTAAACATAACACACCCCCTAAATCTAACACAACCCCCTAAACCCAACACAACCCGTAAACTCAACACAACCTTAAACCTAATACAACCCCTAAACCCAAAACAACCCCTAAACAAAACACAACCCCTAAACCTCACACACCTAAACCCAACACAACCCCCTAAACCCAACACAACCCCTAAACCCAACACAACCCCCTAAACCCAACACAACTCCCTAAACCCAACACAACCCGTAAACTCAACACAAACCCTAAACCTAATTCAACCCCTAAACCAAACACAACCCCTAAACCTAACACAACCCCTAAACCCATCACAACTGCCAAAACCCAACACAACCCGTAAACTCAACACAACCCCTAAACCTAACACAACCCCTAAACCCAACACAACCCCTAAACCCAACACAACCCCTAAACCCAACACAACCCTTAAACCCAACACAACCCCTAAACATAACACACCCCCTAAATCTAACACAACCCCCTAAACCCAACACAACCCATAAACTCAACACAACCTTAAACCTAATACAACCCCTAAACCCAAAACAACCCCTAAACCAAACACAACCCCTAAACCTCAAACACCTCCTAAACCCAACACAACTCCCTAAACCCAACACAACCCCTAAACCCAACACAACCCGTAGAACTCAACAAAACCCCTAAACCCAACACAACCCCTAAACATAACACACCCCTAAATCTAACACAACCCCTAAACCCAACACAACCCATAAACTCAACACAACCTTAAACCTAATACAACCCCTAAACCCAAAACAACCCCTAAACCAAACACAACCCCTAAACCTCAAACACCTCCTAAACCCAACACAACTCCCTAAACCCAACACAACCCCTAAACCCAACACAACCCGTAGAACTCCACACAACCCCTAAACCCAAAACAATCCCTAAACCCAACACAACCCCTAAACCCAACACAACCCCTAAACCCAACACAACTCCCTAAACCCAACACAACCCGTGAACTCAACACAACCCCTAAACCTAATTCAACCCCTAAACCAAACACAACCCATAAACTCAACACAACCCCTAAACCCATCACAACTGCCAAAACCCAACACAACCCCTCAACCTAACACAACCCCTAAACATAACACACCCCTAAACCTAACACAACACCCTAAACCCAACACAACCCCTAAACCCAACACAAACTGTACTCAACACAACGCCTAAACCTAACACAACCCCTAAACCCAACACAACCCCTAAACCCAACACAACCCCTCAACCTAACACAACCCCTAAACCCAACACAACCCCTAAACCCAACACAACCCCTCAACCTAATACAACCCCTAAACCTAACACAACCCCTCAACCTAACACAACCCCTAAACCTAACACAACCCCTAAACCCAACAGAACTCCCTAAACCTAATACAACCCCTGAACCCTAACACTAACCCTCAACCTAACACAACCCCTAAACCTAACACAACCCCTAAACCAAACACAACCCCTAAACCCAATACAACCCCTAAACCAAACACAACCCTCAAACTAACACAACTCCCTAAACCTAACACAACCCCTAAACCCAACACAACTGCCAAAACCCAACACAACCCGTAAACTCAACAAAACCCCTGAACATAACACAACCCCTCAACCCAACACAACTCCCTAAACCAAATACAACCCCTAAACCCAACACAACATCTCAACCTAACACAACCCCTAAACCTAACACACCCCTAAACCCAACACAACCCCCTAAACCTAACACAACCGCCTAAACCCAACACAACCCCTAAACCCAACACAACTCCCTAAACCCAACACAACTCCCTAAACCTAACACAACCCCTAAACCCAACACAGCTGCCAAAACCCAACACAAACCGTAAACTCAACAAAACCCCTGAACATAACACAACCCCTCAACCCAACACAACCCCCTAAACCTAACACAACCACCTAAACCCAACACAACCCCTAAACCCAACACAACTCCCTAAACCCAACACCACCCACTAAACCCAATACAACTCCCTAAACCCAACACAACCCCTAAACTCAACACAACCCTCAACCCAACACAACTCCCTAAACCAAATACAACCCCTAAACCCAACACAACATCTCAACCTAACACAACCCCTAAACCTAACACACCCCTAAACCCAACACAACCCCTAAACCTAACACAACCGCCTAAACCCAACACAACCCCTAAACCCAACACAACTCCCTAAACCCAACACAACTCCCTAAACCTAACACAACCCCTAAACCCAACACAACTGCCAAAACCCAACACAACCCGTGAACTCAACAAAACCCTGAACATAACACAAACCCTCAACCCAACACAACCCCTAAACCTAACACAACCGCCTAAACGCCAACACAACCCCTAAACCCAACACAACTCCCTAAACCCAACACAACCCACTAAACCCAATACAACTCCCTAAACCCAACACAACCCCTAAACTCAACACAACTCCTAAACCCAACATTTTACATTTACATTTATGCATTTGGCAGACGCTTTTATCCAAAGCGACTTACAGTGCCCTTATTACAGGGACAATCCCCCCAGAGCAACCTGGAGTTAAGTGTCTTACTCAAGGACACAATGGTGGTGGCTGTGGGGCTCGAACCAGCGTCCTTCTGATTACCAGATTACCAGTTATGTGCTTAGACCACAACACCACCAACACAACTCCCTAAACCCAACACAACCCGTAAACTCAACACAACCCCTAAACCCAAACCAATCCCTAAACACAACACAACCCCATAAACCCAACACAACTCCCTAAACCCAACACAACCCGTAAACTCAACACAAACCCTAAACCTAATTCAACCCCTAAACCAAACACAACCCCTAAACCTAACACAACCCCTAAACATAACACAACCCCTAAACCTAACACAACCCCTAAACCCAACACAACTCCCTAAACCCAACACAACCCCTAAACCTAACACAACCCCTAAACGCAACACAACCCCTAAACCCAACACAACCCCTCAACCTAACACAACCCCTAAACCCAACACAACCCCTAAACCCAACACAACCCCCTAAACCCAACACAACCCTTAAACCCAACACAACCCCTAAACCAAACACTACACCTAAACCCAACACAACCCCTAAACCAAACACTACACCTAAACCCAACACAACCCCTAAACCTCACACAACCCCTAAACCCAACACAACCCCCTAAACCCAACACAACCCTTAAACCCAACACAACCCGTAAACTCAAAAAAACCCCTAAACCCAACACAAACCCTAAACATAACACAACCCCTAAACCTAACACAACCCCTAAACCCAACACAACCCCTAAACCCAACACAACCCCTAAACCCAACACAACCCTTAAACCCAACACAACCCCTAAACATAACACACCCCCTAAATCTAACACAACCCCCTAAACCCAACACAACCCATAAACTCAACACAACCTTAAACCTAATACAACCCCTAAACCCAAAACAACCCCTAAACCAAACACAACCCCTAAACCTCAAACACCTCCTAAACCCAACACAACTCCCTAAACCCAACACAACCCCTAAACCCAACACAACCCGTAAACTCAACAAAACCCCTAAACCCAACACAACCCCTAAACATAACACACCCCCTAAATCTAACACAACCCCCTAAACCCAACACAACCCATAAACTCAACACAACCTTAAACCTAATACAACCCCTAAACCCAAAACAACCCCTAAACCAAACACAACCCCTAAACCTCAAACACCTCCTAAACCCAACACAACTCCCTAAACCCAACACAACCCCTAAACCCAACACAACCCGTAAACTCCACACAACCCCTAAACCCAAAACAATCCCTAAACCCAACACAACCCCCTAAACCCAACACAACCCCTAAACCCAACACAACCCCTAAACCTAATTCAACCCCTAAACCAAACACAACCCATAAACT
Source organism: Xyrauchen texanus (assembly GCF_025860055.1). Classification (NCBI taxonomy): domain Eukaryota; kingdom Metazoa; phylum Chordata; class Actinopteri; order Cypriniformes; family Catostomidae; genus Xyrauchen; species Xyrauchen texanus. The sequence goes on from NC_068297.1 coordinate 42,317,677, forward strand.
CAACACAACCCCTAAACCCATCACAACTGCCAAAACCCAACACAACCCCTCAACCTAACACAACCCCTAAACATAACACACCCCCTAAACCTAACACAACACCCTAAACCCAACACAACCCCTAAACCCAACACAAACTGTACTCAACACAACCCCTAAACCTAACACAACCCCTAAACCCAACACAACCCCTAAACCCAACACAACCCCTCAACCTAACACAACCCCTAAACCCAACACAACCCCTAAACCCAACACAACCCCTCAACCTAATACAACCCCTAAACCTAACACAACCCCTCAACCTAACACAACCCCTAAACCTAACACAACCCCTAAACCCAACAGAACTCCCTAAACCTAATACAACCCCTGAACCCTAACCCTCAACCTAACACAACCCCTAAACCTAACACAACCCCTAAACCAAACACAACCCCTAAACCCAATACAACCCCTAAACCAAACACAACCCTCAAACTAACACAACTCCCTAAACCTAACACAACCCCTAAACCCAACACAACTGCCAAAACCCAACACAACCCGTAAACTCAACAAAACCCCTGAACATAACACAACCCCTCAACCCAACACAACTCCCTAAACCAAATACAACCCCTAAACCCAACACAACATCTCAACCTAACACAACCCCTAAACCTAACACACCCCCTAAACCCAACACAACCCCCTAAACCTAACACAACCGCCTAAACCCAACACAACCCCTAAACCCAACACAACTCCCTAAACCTAACACAACCCCTAAACCCAACACAACTGCCAAAACCCAACACAAACCGTAAACTCAACAAAACCCCTGAACATAACACAACCCCTCAACCCAACACAACCCCCTAAACCTAACACAACCGCCTAAACCCAACACAACCCCTAAACCCAACACAACTCCCTAAACCCAACACCACCCACTAAACCCAATACAACTCCCTAAACCCAACACAACCCCTAAACTCAACACAACCCCTCAACCCAACACAACTCCCTAAACCAAATACAACCCCTAAACCCAACACAACATCTCAACCTAACACAACCCCTAAACCTAACACACCCCCTAAACCCAACACAACCCCCTAAACCTAACACAACCGCCTAAACCCAACACAACCCCTAAACCCAACACAACTCCCTAAACCCAACACAACTCCCTAAACCTAACACAACCCCTAAACCCAACACAACTGCCAAAACCCAACACAACCCGTAAACTCAACAAAACCCCTGAACATAACACAAACCCTCAACCCAACACAACCCCCTAAACCTAACACAACCGCCTAAACGTCAACACAACCCCTAAACCCAACACAACTCCCTAAACCCAACACAACCCACTAAACCCAATACAACTCCCTAAACCCAACACAACCCCTAAACTCAACACAACTCCTAAACCCAACATTTTACATTTACATTTATGCATTTGGCAGACGCTTTTATCCAAAGCGACTTACAGTGCCCTTATTACAGGGACAATCCCCCCAGAGCAACCTGGAGTTAAGTGTCTTACTCAAGGACACAATGGTGGTGGCTGTGGGGCTCGAACCAGCGTCCTTCTGATTACCAGATTACCAGTTATGTGCTTAGACCACAACACCACCAACACAACTCCCTAAACCCAACACAACCCGTAAACTCAACACAACCCCTAAACCCAAACCAATCCCTAAACACAACACAACCCCATAAACCCAACACAACTCCCTAAACCTAACACAACCCCTAAACCCAACACAACCCCTAAACCCAACACAACCCTTAAACTCAACACAACCCCTAAACCTAATACAACCCCTAAACCAAACACAACCGCCTAAACCCAACACAACTCCCTAAACCCAACACAACCCGTAAACTCAACACAACCCCTAAACCCAAAACAATCCCTAAACCCAACACAACCCCCTAAACCAAACACAACTCCCTAAACCCAACACAACCCCTAAACCCAACACAACTCCCTAAACCCAACACAACCCGTAAACTCAACACAACCCCTAAACCTAATTCAACCCCTAAACCAAACACAACCCATAAACTCAACACAACCCCTAAACCCATCACAACTGCCAAAACCCAACACAACCCTTCAACCTAACACAACCCCTAAACCTAACACAACCCCTAAACCCAACACAACTCCCTAAACCCAACACAACCCCCTAAACCTAATACAACCCCTAAACCCAACACAACTCCTAAACCCAACACAACCCGTAAACTCAACACAACCCCTAAACCTAATACAACCCCTAAACCTAACACACCCCCTCAACCTAACCCAACCCCTAAACCCAAAACAATCCCTAAACCCAACACAACCCCCTAAACCACACACAACCCGTAAAATCAACACAACCCCTAAACCTAATACAACCCCTAAACCAAACACAACCCCTAAACCTAACACAACCCCTAAACCCAATACATCTGCCAAAACCCAACACAACCCGTAAACTCAACACAACCCCTAAACATAACACAACCCCTCAACCCCTCAACCTAACACAACCCCTAAACATAACACACCCCCTAAACCTAACACAACCCGTTAACTCAACACAATCCCTAAACATAACACAACCAACACAACCCCTCAACCTAACACAACCCATAAACATAACACTCCCCCTAAACCCAACACAACCTGTAAACTCAACACAACCCCTAAACCTAACACAACCCCTAAACCCAACACAACCCCTAAACCCAACACAAACCCCTAAACCCAACACAACCCCTCAATCTAATACAACCCCTAAACCTAACACACCTCCTCAACCTAACACAACCCCTAAATCTAACACAACCCCTAAACCCAACAGAACTCCCTAAACCTAATACAACCCCTAAACCCTAACCCTCAACCTAACACAACCCCTAAACCTAACACAACCCCTAAACCAAACACAACCCCTAAACCCAATACAACCCCTAAACCAAACACAACCCTCAACCTAACACAACTCCCTAAACCTAACACAACCCCTAAACCCAACACAACTGCCAAAACCCAACACAACATGTAAACTCAACAAAACCCCTGAACATAACACAACCCCTCAACCCAACACAACTCCCTAAACCTAATACAACCCCTAAACCCAACACAACACCTCAACCTAACACAACCCCTAACACACCCCCTAAACCCAACACAACCCCCTAAACCTAACACAACCGCCTAAACCCAACACAACCCGTAAACTCAACACAACCCCTAAACATAACACAACCCCTCAACCCCTCAACCTAACACAACCCCTAAACATAACACACCCCCTAAACCTAACACAACCCGTTAACTCAACACAATCCCTAAACATAACACAACCAACACAACCTCCTAAACCTAACACAACCGCCTGAACCCAACACAACCCCTAAACCCAACACAACCCCCTAAACCCAACACAACCCAATAAACCCAATACAACTCCCTAAACCCAACACAACCCCTAAACCCAACACAACCCCCTAAACCCAACACAACCCGTAAACTCAACACAACCCCTAAACCCAAAACAATCCCTAAACACAACACAACCCCTAAACCCAACACAACCCCTAAACCCAACACAACCCGTAAACTCAACACAACCCCTAAACCTAATACAACCCCTAAACCAAACACAACCCCCTAAACCCAGCACAACTCCCTAAACCCAACACAACCCGTAAACTCAACACAAACCCTAAACCCAAAACAATCCCTAAACCCAACACAACCCCCTAAACCAAACACAACTCCCTAAACCCAACACAACCCCTAAACCCAACACAACCAGTAAACGAAAACACAACCCCTAAACCTAATTCAACCCCTAAACCAAACACAACCCATAAACTCAACACAACCCCTAAACCCATCACAACTGCCAAAACCCAACACAACCCTTCAACCCAACACAACCCCTAAACCTAACACAACCCCTAAACCCAACACAACTCCCTAAACCCAACACAACCCCCTAAACCTAATACAACTCCTAAACCCAACACAACCCGTAAACTCAACACAACCCCTAAACCTAATACAACCCCTAAACCTAACACACCCCCTCAACCTAACCCAACCCCTAAACCCAAAACAATCCCTAAACCCAACACAACCCCCTAAACCAAACACAACCCTTAAAATCAACACAACCCCTAAACCTAATACAACCCCTAAACCAAACACAACCCCTAAACCTAACACAACCCCTAAACCTAACACAACCCCTAAACCCAACACATCTGCCAAAACCCAACACAACCCGTAAACTCAACACAACCCCTAAACATAACACAACCCCTCAACCCCTCAACCTAACACAACCCCTAAACATAACACACCCCTAAACCTAACACAACCCGTTAACTCAACACAATCCCTAAACATAACACAACCAACACAACCCCTCAACCTAACACAACCCCTAAACATAACACAACCCCTAAACCTAACACAACCCCCTAAACCCAACACAACCTGTAAACTCAACACAACCCCTAAACCTAACACAACCCCTAAACACAACACAACCCCTAAACCCAACACAACCCTTAAACCCAACACAACCCCTAAACCCAACACAACCCCTAAACCCAACACAGCCCCTCAATCTAATACAACCCCTAAACCTAACACAACCCCTAAACCCAACAGAACTCCCTAAACCTAATACAACCCCTAAACCCTAACCTTCAACCTAACACAACCCCTAAACCTAACACACCCCCTAAACCCAATACAACCCCTAAACCAAACACAACCCCTCAACCCAACACAACTCCCTAAACCTAATACAACCCCTAAACCCAACACAACCCCTAAACCCAACACAACTCCCTAAAACCAACACAACCCACTAAAACCAATACAACTCCCTAAACCCAACACAACCCCTAAACCCAACACAACCCCTAAACCCAACCCAACTCCCTAAACCCAACACAACCCGTAAACTCAACACAACCCCTAAACCCAAAAACAATCCCTAAACACAACACAACCCCATAAACCCAACACAACTCCCTAAACCTAACACAACCCCTAAAACCAACACAACCCCTAAACCCAACACAACCCGTAAACTCAACACAACCCCTAAACCTAATACAACCCTTAAACCAAACAAAACCCCTAAACCTAACACAACCCCTAAACCCAACACAAATGCCAAAACCCAACACAACCCATAAATTCAACACAACCCCTAAATATAACACACCCCCTAAACCTAACACAACCCCTAAACCCATCACAACTGCCAAAACCCAACACAACCCTTCAACCTAACACAACCCCTGAACATAACACAACCCCTAAACCCAACACAACTCCCTAAACCTAATACAACCCATAAACCCAACACAACCCCTAAACCCATCACAACTCCCTAAAACCAACACAACCCACTAAACCCAATACAACTCCCTAAACCCAACACAACGCCTAAACCCAACACAACCCCTAAACCCAACCCAACTCCCTAAACCCAACACAACCCGTAAACTCAACACAACCCCTAAACCCAAAACAATCCCTAAACACAACACAACCCCATAAACCCAACACAACTCCCTAAACCTAACACAACCCCTAAACCCAACACAACCCCTAAACCCAACACAACCCGTAAACTCAACACAACCCCTAAACCTAATACAACCCTTAAACCAAACAAAACCCCTAAACCTAACACAACCCCTAAACCCAACACAAATGCCAAAACCCAACACAACCCATAAATTCAACACAACCCCTAAATATAACACACCCCCTAAACCTAACACAACCCCTAAACCCATCACAACTGCCAAAACCCAACACAACCCTTCAACTTAACACAACACCTAAACCTAACACAACCCCTAAACCCAACACAACTCCCTAAACCTAATACAACCCCTAAACCCAACACAACTCCTAAACCCAACACAACCCATAAACTCAACACAACCCCTAAACCTAATACAACCCCTAAACCTAACACACCCCCTCAACCTAACCCAACCCCTAAACCCAAAACAATCCCTAAACCCAACACAACCCCCTAAACCAAACACAACCCGTAAAATCAACACAACCCCTAAACCTAATACAACCCCTAAACCAAACACAACCCCTAAACCTAACACAACCCCTAAACCCAACAAATCTGCCAAAACCCTGCACAAACCGTAAACTCAACACAACCCCTAAACATAACACAACCCCTCAACCCCTCAACCTAACACAACCCCTAAACATAACACACCCCCTAAACCTAACACAACCCGTTAACTCAACACAATCCCTAAACATAAAACAACCAACACAACCCCTCATCCTAACACAACCCCTAAACATAACACACCCCCTAAACCTAACACAACCCCCTAAACCCAACACAACCTGTAAACTCAACACAACCCCTAAACCTAACACAACCCCTAAACCCAACACAACCCCTAAACCCAACACAACCCCTCAACCTAACACAAACCCCTAAACCCAACACAACCCCTAAACCCAACACAACCCCTCAATCTAATACAACCCCTAAACCTAACACACCTCCTCAACCTAACACAACCCCTAAACCTAACACAACCCCTAAACCCAACAGAACTCCCTAAACCTAATACAACCCCTAAACCCTAACCCTAACCCTCAACCTAACACAACCCCTAAACCTAACACAACCCCTAAACCAAACACAACCCCTAAACCCAATACAACCCCTAAACCAAACACAACCCTCAACCTAACACAACTCCCTAAACCTAACGCAACCCCTAAACCCAACACAACTGCCAAAACCCAACACAACCCGTAAATTCAACAAAACCCCTGAACATAACACAACCCCTCAACCCAACACAACTCCCTAAACCTAATACAACCCCTAAACCCAACACAACACCTCAACCTAACACAACCCCTAAACCTAACACACCCCCTAAACCCAACACAACCCCCTAAGCCTAACACAACCGCCTAAACCCAACACAACCCCTAAACCCAAAACAACTCCCTAAACCCAACACAACTCCCTAAACCCAACACAACTGCCAAAACCCAACACAACCCGTAAACTCAACAAAACCCCTGAACATAACACAACCCCTCAACCCAACACAACCCCTAAACCCAACACAACACCTCAACCTAACACAACCCTAAACCTAACACACCCCTAAACCCAACACAACCCCCTAAACCTAACACAACCACCTAAACCCAACACAACCCCTAAACCCAACACAACTCCCTAAACCCAACACAACCCACTAAACCCAATACAACTCCGTAAACCCAACATAACCCCTAAACCCAACACAACCCCCTAAATCCAACACAACTCCCTAAACCCAACACAACCCGTAAACTCAACACAACCCCTAAACCCAAAACAATCCCTAAACACAACACAACCCCATAAACCCAACACAACTCCCTAAACCTAACACAACCCCTAAACCCAACACAACCCCTAAACCCAACACAACCCGTAAACTCAAAACAACCCCTAAACCTAATACAACCACTAAACCAAACAAAACCCCTAAACCTAACACAACCCCTAAACCCAACATAAATGCCAAAACCCAACACAACCCATAAATTCAACAAAACCCCTAAATATAACACACCCCCTAAACCTAACACAACCCCCTAAACCCATCACAACCCCTAAACCCAACACAACCTGTAAAATCAACACAACCCCTAAACCCAACACAACTCCTAAACTCAACACAACCCCTAAACCTAATACAACAGCTAAAACTAACACAACCCCTAAACCCAACACAACTCCCTAAACCTAATACAACCCCTAAACCCTAACCCTAACCCTCAACCTAACACAACCCCTAAACCCAACACAACCCCTAAACCCAACACAACCCCTAAACCTAACACACACCCCTAAACCCAACACAACCCACTAAACCTAACACACACCCCTAAACCCAACACAACCCACTAAACCTAACACAACTCCCTAAACCAAACACAAACCCTAAACCCAACACAACTCCCTAAACCCAACACAACCCCCTTTTCCTAATACAACCCCTAAACCCAACACAACTCCTAAACCCAACACAACCTGTAAACTCAACACAACCCCTAAACCTAACACAACCCCTAAACCCAACACAACTCCCTAAACCTAACACAACCCCTAAACTTAACACAACCCCTAAACCCAACACAACCCCTAAACCCAACACAACCCCTCAACCTAACACAAACCCCTAAACCCAACACAACACCTAACCCAACACAACCCCTCAATCTAATACAACCCCTAAACCTAACACACCTCCTCAACCTAACACAACCCCTAAACCTAACACAACCCCTAAACCCAACAGAACTCCCTAAACCTAATAAAACCCCTAAACCCTAACCCTAACCCTCAACCTAACACAACCCCTAAACCTAACACAACCCCTAAACCAAACACAACCCCTAAACCCAATACAACCCCTAAACCAAACACAACCTTCAACCTAACACAACTCCTCAACCTAACACAACCCCTAAACCTAACACACCCCCTAAACCCAACACAACCCCCTAAGCCTAACACAACCGCCTAAACCCAACACAACCCCTAAACCCAACACAACTCCCTAAACCCAACACAACTCCCTAAACCTATCACAACCCCTAAACCCAACACAACTGCCAAAACCCAACACAACCTTAAACTCAACAAAACCCCTGAACATAACACAACCCCTCAACCCAACACAAATCCCTAAACGTAATACAACCCCTAAACCCAACACAACACCTCAACCTAACACAACCCCTAAACCTAACACACCCCCTAAACCCAACACAACCCCTAAACCTAACACAACCGCCTAAACCCAACACAACCCCTAATCCCAACACAACTCCCTAAACCCAACACAACCCTCTAAACCCAACACAACCCGTAAACTCAACACAACCCCTAAACCCAAAACAATCCCTAAACACAACACAACCCCATAAACCCAAAACAACTCCCTAAACCTAACACAACCCCTAAACCCAACACAACCCCTAAACCCAACACAACCCTAGAACTCAACACAACCCCTAAACCTAATACAACCCCTAAACCAAACAAAACCCCTAAACCTAACACAACCCCTAAACCCAACACAAATGCCAAAACCCAACACAACCCATAAATTCAACACAACCCCTAAATATAACACACCCCTAAACCTAATACAACCCCCTAAACCCAACACAACCCCTAAACTCAACACAACCTGTAAAATCAACACAATCCCTAAACCCAACACAACTCCTAAACTCAACACAACCCCTAAACCTAATACAACCGCTAAAACTAACACAACCCCTAAACCCAACACAACTCCCTAAACCTAATACAACCCCTAAACCCTAACCCTAACCCTCAACCTAACACAACCCCTAAACCCAACACAACCCCTAAACCCAACACAACCCCTAAACCTAACACACACCCCTAAACCCAACACAACCCACTAAACCTAACACAACTCCCTAAACCAAACACAACCCGTAAACTCAACACAACCCCTAAACCAAACACAACCCCTAAACCCAACACAACTCCCTAAACCCAACACAACCCCCTTTTCCTAATACAACCCCTAAACCCAACACAACTCCTAAACCCAACACAACCCGTAAACTCAACACAACCCCTAAAACTAACACAACCACTAAACCCAACACAACTCCCTAAACCTAACACAACCCCTAAACCTAACACAACCCCTAAACCCAACACAACCCCTAAACCCAACACAACCCCTCAACCTAACACAAACCCCTAAACCCAACACAACCCCTAAACCCAACACAACCCCTCAATCTAATACAACCCCTAAACCTAACACACCTCCTCAACCTAACACAACCCCTAAACATAACACAACCCCTAAACCCAACAGAACTCCCTAAACCTAACACAACCCCTAAACCCAAAACAACTGCCAAAACCCAACACAACCCGTAAACTCAACAAAACCCCTGAATATAACACAACCCCTCAACCCAACACAACTCCCTAAACCTAATACAACCCCTAAACCCAACACACCCCCTAAACCCAACACAACCCCCTAAGCCTAACACAACCGCCTAAACCCAACACAACACCTAAACCCAACACAACTCCCTAAACCCAACACACCCCCTAAACCTAACACAACCCCCTAAACCCATCACAACCCCTAAACCCAACACAACCTGTAAAATCAACACAACCCCTAAACCCAACACAACTCCTAAACTCAACACAACCCCTAAACCTAATACAACAGCTAAAACTAACACAACCCCTAAACCCAACACAACTCCCTAAACCTAATACAACCCCTAAACCCTAACCCTAACCCTCAACCTAACACAACCCTTAAACCCAACACAACCCCTAAACCCAACACAACCCCTAAACCTAACACACACCCCTAAACCCAACACAACCCACTAAACCTAACACACACCCCTAAACCCAACACAACCCACTAAACCTAACACAACTCCCTAAACCAAACACAAACCCTAAACCCAACACAACTCCCTAAACCCAACACAACCCCTTTTCCTAATACAACCCTAAACCCAACACAACTCCTAAACCCAACACAACCTGTAAACTCAACACAACCCCTAAACCTAACACAACCCCTAAACCCAACACAACTCCCTAAACCTAACACAACCCCTAAACTTAACACAACCCCTAAACCCAACACAACCCCTAAACCCAACACAACCCCTCAACCTAACACAAACCCCTAAACCCAACACAACACCTAACCCAACACAACCCTCAATCTAATACAACCCCTAAACCTAACACACCTCCTCAACCTAACACAACCCCTAAACCTAACACAACCCCTAAACCCAACAGAACTCCCTAAACCTAATAAAACCCCTAAACCCTAACCCTAACCCTCAACCTAACACAACCCCTAAACCTAACACAACCCCTAAACCAAACACAACCCCTAAACCCAATACAACCCCTAAACCAAACACAACCTTCAACCTAACACAACTCCCTCAACCTAACACAACCCCTAAACCTAACACACCCCCTAAACCCAACACAACCCCCTAAGCCTAACACAACCGCCTAAACCCAACACAACCCCTAAACCCAACACAACTCCCTAAACCCAACACAACTCCCTAAACCTATCACAACCCCTAAACCCAACACAACTGCCAAAACCCAACACAACCTTAAACTCAACAAAACCCCTGAACATAACACAACCCCTCAACCCAACACAAATCCCTAAACGTAATACAACCCCTAAACCCAACACAACACCTCAACCTAACACAACCCCTAAACCTAACACACCCCCTAAACCCAACACAACCCCCTAAACCTAACACAACCGCCTAAACCCAACACAACCCCTAATCCCAACACAACTCCCTAAACCCAACACAACCCTCTAAACCCAACACAACCCGTAAACTCAACACAACCCCTAAACCCAAAACAATCCCTAAACACAACACAACCCCATAAACCCAAAACAACTCCCTAAACCTAACACAACCCCTAAACCCAACACAACCCCTAAACCCAACACAACCCGTAAACTCAACACAACCCCTAAACCTAATACAACCCCTAAACCAAACAAAACCCCTAAACCTAACACAACCCCTAAACCCAACACAAATGCCAAAACCCAACACAACCCATAAATTCAACACAACCCCTAAATATAACACACCCCCTAAACCTAATACAACCCCCTAAACCCAACACAACCCCTAAACTCAACACAACCTGTAAAATCAACACAATCCCTAAACCCAACACAACTCCTAAACTCAACACAACCCCTAAACCTAATACAACCGCTAAAACTAACACAACCCCTAAACCCAACACAACTCCCTAAACCTAATACAACCCCTAAACCCTAACCCTAACCCTCAACCTAACACAACCCCTAAACCCAACACAACCCCTAAACCCAACACAACTCCCTAAACCCAACACAACCCCCTTTTCCTAATACAACCCCTAAACCCAACACAACTCCTAAACCCAACACAACCCGTAAACTCAACACAACCCCTAAAACTAACACAACCACTAAACCCAACACAACTCCCTAAACCTAACACAACCCCTAAACCTAACACAACCCCTAAACCCAACACAACCCCTAAACCCAACACAACCCCTCAACCTAACACAAACCCCTAAACCCAACACAACCCCTAAACCCAACACAACCCCTCAATCTAATACAACCCCTAAACCTAACACACCTCCTCAACCTAACACAACCCCTAAACATAACACAACCCCTAAACCCAACAGAACTCCCTAAACCTAACACAACCCCTAAACCCAAAACAACTGCCAAAACCCAACACAACCCGTAAACTCAACAAAACCCCTGAATATAACACAACCCCTCAACCCAACACAACTCCCTAAACCTAATACAACCCCTAAACCCAACACACCCCCTAAACCCAACACAACCCCCTAAGCCTAACACAACCGCCTAAACCCAACACAACTGCCAAAACCCAACACAACCGGTATACTCAACAAAACCCCTGAACATAACACAACCCCACAACCCAACACAAATCCCTAAACGTAATACAACCCCTAAACCCAACACAACACCTCAAACTAACACAACCCCTAAACCTAACACACCCCCTAAACCCAACACAACCCCCTAAACCTAACACAACTGCCTAAACCCAACACAACCCCTAAACCCAAGACAACTCCCTAAACCCAACACAACCCACTAAACCCAATACAACTCCCTAAACCCAACACAACTCCCTAAACCCAACACAACCCGTAAACTCAACACAGCCCCTAAACCCAAAACAATCCCTAAACACAACACAACCCCATAAACCCAACACAACTCCCTAAACCTAACAAAACCCCTAAACCCAACACAACCCCTAAACCCAACTTAACCCTTAAACTCAACACAACCCCTAAACCTAATACAACCCCTAAATCAAACAAACCCCTAAACCTAACACAACCCCTAAACCCAACACAAATGCCAAAACCCAACACAACCCATAAATTCAACAAAAACCCTAAATATAACACACCCCCTAAACCTAACACAACCCCCTAAACCCAACACAACCCCTAAACCCAACACAACCTGTAAAATCAACACAACCCCTAAACCCAACACAACTCCTAAACTCAACACAACCCCTAAACCTAATACAACCGCTAAAACTAACACAACCCCTAAAACCAACACAACTCCCTAAACCTAATACAACCCCTAATCCCTAACCCTAACCCTCAACCTAACACAACCCCTAAACCCAACACAACCCCTAAACCTAACACACACCCCTAAACCCAACACAACCCACTAAACCTAACACAACTCCCTAAACCAAACACAACCCGTAAACTCAACACAACCCCTAAACCAAACACAACCCCTAAACCCAACACAACTCCCTAAACCCAACACAACCCCCTTTTCCTAATACAACCCCTAAACCCAACACAACTCCTAAACCCAACACAACCCGTAAACTCAACACAACCCCTAAACCCAACACAACTCCCTAAACCTAACACAACCCCTAAACTCAACACAACCCCTAAACCTAACACAACCCCTAAACCCAACACAACCTGTAAACTCAACACAACCCCTAAACCCAACACAACCCGTAAACTCAACACAACCCCTAAACCCAAAACAATCCCTAAACCCAACACAACCGCCTAAACCCAACACAACCCCTAAACCCAACACAACCCGTAAACTCAACACAACCCCTAAACCTAATAAAACCCCTAAACCAAACACAATCCCTAAACATAACACAACCCCTAAACCCAACACAAATGCGAAAACCCAACGCAACCTGTAAACTCAACACAACCCCTAAACATAACACAACCCCTCAACGCCTCAACCTAACACAAACCCTAAACATAACACACCCCCTAAACCTAACACAACCCGTTAACTCAACACAATCCCTAAACATAACACAACCAACACAACCCCTCAACCTAACACAACCCCTAACCATAACATTCCCCCTAAACCCAACACAACCTGTAAACTCAACACAACCCCTAAACCTAACACAACCACTAAACCCAACACAACCCCTAAACCCAACACAACTCCTCAACCTAACACAAACCCAAAAACCCAACACAACCCCTAAACCCAACACAACCCCTCAATATAATACAACCCCTAAACCTAACACAACCCCTAAACCTAACACAACCCCTAAACCCAACAGAACTCCCTAAACTCAACACAATCCCTAAACATAACACAACCCCTAAACCAAACACAACCCTCAACCTAACACAACTCCCTAAACCTAACGCAACCCCTAAACCCAACACAACTGCCAAAACCCAACACAACCAGTAAACTCAACAAAACCCCTGAACATAACACAACCCCTCAACCCAACACAACTCCCTAAACCTAATACAACCCCTAAACCCAACACAACACCTCAACCTAACACAAACCCTAAACCTAACACACCCCCTAAACCCAACACAACACCCTAAACCTAACACAACAGCCTAAACCCAACACAACCCCTAAACCCAACACAACTCACTAAACCCAACACAACTCCCTAAACCTAACACAACCCCTAAACCCAACACAACTGCCAAAACCCAACACAACCCGTAAACTCAACAAAACCCCTGAACATAACACAACCCCTCAACCCAACACAACTCCCTAAACCTAATACAACCCCTAAACCCAACACCTCAACCTAACACAACCCCTAAACCTAACACACCCCCTAAACCCAACACAACCCCCTAAACCTAACACAACCGCCTAAACCCAACAAAACCCCTAAACCCAACACAACTCCCTAAACCCAACACAACCCACTAAACCCAATACAACTCCCTAAACCCAACACAACCACTAAACCCAACACAACCCCCTAAACCCAACACAACTCCCTAAACCCAACACAACCCGTAAACTCAACACAACCCCTAAACCCAAAACAATCCCTAAACACAACACAACCCCATAAACCCAACACAACTCCCTAAACCTAACACAGCCCCTAAAACCAACAAGTCAAGTCAAGTCAAGTCAAGTGGTTTTTATTGTCGTTTCAACCATATACAGTTAGTACAGTACACAGCAAAACGAGACAACGTTCCTCCAGGACCATGGTGCTACATAAAAACAACAAAGGACCAACATAGGACCACATGAGACTACACAACGAAATAAAATACCTATATAAACTACCTATATAAAGTGCACGTGCAAACATGTGCAAAAAGTACGGGACAGTACAACAAATTACTGACAATGAACAGGACAATAGACAGTGCAGCTCCGACCAGTACTCAGTAGTGCAAAAAGATGACAGTTTCTAAAATGTAAACATAACATACTATGAGATAATGTTCTATGCACATAGCAGTTATTGAGGTAGCAGACAGTTATAAAGTGACAGTTATTAAAGTGCAACTCAGGACACGTGTGTGTCAAACCAGTCTCTGAGTATTGAGAAGTCTGATGGCTTGGGGAAGAAGTTGTTACACAGTCTGGTCGTGAGGGCCCGAATGCTTCGGTACCTCTTGCCAGACGGGAGGAGGGTAAAGAGTTTGTGTGAGGGGTGTGTGGGGTCGCCCACAATGCTGGTTGCTTTATGGATACAGTGTTTTTTGTAAATGTCTTTGATGGAGGGAAGAGAGACCCCAATGATCTTCTCAGCTGTCCTCACTATCCTCTGCAGGGCTTTGCGGTCCTAAACGGTGCAAGTCCCAAACCAGGCAGTGATGCAGCTGCTCAGGATGCTCTCAATAGTCCCTCTATAGAATGTAGTGAGGATGGGGGTGGGAGATGTGCTTTCCTCAGCCTTTGAAGAAAGTAGAGACGCTGCTGGGCTTTCTTGGTGATAGAGCTGGTGTTGAGGGACCAGGTGAGGTTCTCCGCCAGGTGAACACCAAGAAATTTGGTGCTCTTGACGATCTCCACAGAGGAGCCGCCGATGTTCAGCGGAGTGTGTTCACCTTGTGCTCTCCTAAAGTCAACAACCATCTCTTTTGTTTTGTCGACATTCAGGGACAGGTTGTTGGCTCTACACCAGTTCGTCAGCCGCTGCACCTCCTCTCTGTATGCTGACTCGTTGTTCTTGCTGATGAGACCCACCACGGTCGTGGTCATCGGCTAACTTGATGATGTGATTCGAGCTGTGCATTGCTGCACAGTCGTGAGTCAGCAGAGTGAACAGCAGTGGACTGAGCACACAGCCCTGGGGGCCCCAGTGCTCAGTGTGGTGGTGGTGGAGATGCTGTTCCCGATCCGACTGACTGAGGTCTCCCAGTCAGGAAGTCCAGGATCCAGTTGCAGAGGGAGGTGTCCAGGCCCAGCAGGTTCAGCTTTCCAATCAGGTGCTGGGGAATGATTGTGTTGAATGCTGAGCTGAAATCTATGAACAGCATTCGAACGTATGAGTCCTTATTGTCTAGGTGGGTGAGGGCCAGATGGAGGGTTGTGGTGATGGCATCGTCCGCTGAACGGTTTGAACGATACGCAAACTGCAGTGGGTCTAGTGAGGGGGCAGCTGGGTCTTAATCTGCCTCATGACGAGCCTCTCAAGCACTTCATGATGATGGGTGTAGGTGCGACGGGACGGTAGTCGCTGAGGCAGGACACTGAAGACTTCTTTGGCATGGGGATGATGGTGGTGGCCTTGAAGCACGCTTGGAACAACGGCGCTGCTCAGAGAGATGTTGAAGATGTCGGTAAGAACATCTGCTAGCTGGTCTGCACATCCTCTGAGCACTCTGCCAGGAATGTTGTCTGGTCCAGCAGCCTTCCGTGGGTTGACTCTCACGTAGAGTTTTCCTCACATCTGCCGTGGTAAGACAGAGCACCTGGTCGCTGGGAGGAGGGGTGGACTTCCTCGCCATCACGCCGTTCTGCACTTCAAACCGAAGCGTAGAAGTCGCTCAGCGATCTGGAAGGGAGGCATCTTTGTCACAGGCAACTGATGTTGTCCTGTAGTTGGTGATGGCCTGGATGCCCTGCCACATGCGCCGCGTGTCACCGCTGTCCTGGAAGTGACTGTGGATTCTCTGGGCGCAGCGCGCTTTGCCTCTCTGATTGCCCGTGACAGTTTGGCCCTAGCTGTTCTTAGGGCTGCCTTATCGCTTCGCTCTGAAGGCGGAGTCTCGACCTCAGCAGCGCGCGACCTCCGCAGTCATCCACGGCTTCTGGTTGGAGCGCGTGGTGATGGTCTTGAGAAAGTGACATCATCAATGCACTTGCTGATGTAGCTGGTCACTGATGCTGTGTATTCCTCCAAGTTGGTAGAATCGCCATATGTTGCAGCCTCCCTGAACATGTGCCAGTCAGTACACTCAAAACAGTCCTGAAGAGCAGAGATGGCTCCTGCTGGCCAGGTTTTCACCTGCTTCTGAAGCGGTTTTGTGCGCCTGACTAGCCGGTCTGTATGCTGGAATTAACATAACAGAGATGTGGTCTGAGTAGCCGAGGTGGGGGCGGGTCTCACCGCACGCACCTGGGATGTTTGTGTAAACAAGATCAAGCTGCTCACCCTCTCGCTGCAAAGTCCACATACTGATGGAATTTAGGGAGCACTGTCTTGAGATTTGCATGGTTGAAATCTCCGCCACAATAAACAGTCCGGCCGGGTGAGCGCTCTGCAGTTCGCTCATAGCCCCATGCAGTTCACAGAGCGTTCCTTAGCTGCTAGCTTGGGGAATGTAAACCCGGTTATGCAAACAGTGGTGAATTCCCGTGGTAGATAAAAAGGTCTGCATCTAACAGTCACAAGCTCCAACAGCTGATGAACAGTAACTAGAGACTAACATAGAGTTCTTGCACCATTCGTGTTGATGTAAACACACAAGCCACCACCGCGAAGTCTTACCGCGAGAGAGCTGTATTTCTGTCGGCACTAAACGCAGGCGCAGCCCGCCTAGCTGAATGGCGCATCCGAACTCTGTCGCTGAGCCACGCCTCGCGGAAAACAAAGACGCAGCAGTCTCTAAACTCACGCCATGTAGCCTGCTGGAGTCGGATATAGTCCAGTTTATTGTCCAGGAGCAAACATTTGAGAGCAGGATAGACGGAGAGCCGGCCGGCTAGGGTTTGTTTTTAGCCTAGCATGGACCCCCGCCTCTTTCCGCTGCTTCCGCCACGACACAGCTTACGACGCCCTTCCCCGCCACCGCATCAGGCGACGCCGAGGGCTGGAGGCCTGGTCTCCGCGAGCAAGCCGAAGTACGCCAGAAGCCTCCTGAAGGTCATCATGCAGCTTGGTTTTTGCATGATTCTTATATTTGAGTAGTGTCTGGCGATGGTAGACACGAAACCCCTAAACCCAACACAACCCCTAAACCCAACACAACCCGTAAACTCAACACAACCCCTAAACCTAATACAACCCCTAAACCAAACAAAACCCCTAAACCTAACACAACCCCTAAACCCAACACAAATGCCAAAACCCAACACAACCCATAAATTCAACACAACCCCTAAATATAACACACCCCCTAAACCTAACACAACCCCCTAAACCCAACACAACCTGTAAACTCAACACAACCCCTAAACCTAACACAACCCCTAAACCCAACACAACCCCTAAACCCAACACAACCCCTCAACCTAACACAAACCCCTAAACCTAACAAAACCCCTAAACCCAACAGAACTCCCTAAACCTAATACAACCCCTAAACCCTAACCCTATCCCTCAACCTAACACAACCCCTAAACCAAACACAACCCCTAAACCCAATACAACCCCTAAACCAAACACAACCCTCAACCTAACACAACTCCCTAAACCTAATGCAACCCCTAAACCCAACACAACTCCCTAAACCCAACACAACTCCCTAAACCTAACACAACCCCTAAACCCAACACAACTGCCAAAACCCAACACAACCCGTAAACTCAACAAAACCCCTGAACATAACACAACCCCTCAACCCAACACAACTCCCTAAACCTAATACAACCCCTAAACCCAACACAACACCTCAACCTAACACACCCCCTAAACCCAACACAACCCCCTAAACCTAACACAACCGCCTAAACCCAACACAACCCCTAAACCCAACACAACTCCCTAAACCCAACAAAACCCACTAAACCCAATACAACTCCCTAAACCCAACACAACCCCTAAACCCAACACAACCCCCTAAACCCAACACAACTCCCTAAACCCAACACAACCCGTAAACTCAACACAACCCCTAAACCCAAAAAAACCCTAAACACAACACAACCCCATAAACCCAACACAAATCCCTAAACCTAACACAACCCCTAAACCCAACACAACCCCTAAACTCAACACAAGCCCTAAACCTAATACAACCCCTAAACCAAACAAAACCACTAAACCTAACACAACCCCTTAACCCAACACAAATGCCAAAACCCAGCACAACCCATAAATTCAACACAACCCCTAAATATAACACACCCCCTAAACCTAACACAACCCCCTAAACCCAACACAACCCCTAAACCCAACACAACCTGTAAAATCAACACAACCCCTAAACCCAACACAACTCATAAACTCAACACAACCCCTAAACCTAATACAACCGCTAAAACTAACACAACCCCTAAACCCAACACAACTCATAAACTCAACACAACCCCTCAACCTAACACAACCACTAAACCCAACACAACCCCTAAACCCAACACAACCCCTAAACCCAATACAACCCCTAAACCCAACATAACCCCTCAACCTAACACAACCCCTAAACCTAACACACACCCCTAAACCCAACACAACCCACTAAACCTAACACAACTCCCTAAACCAAACACAACCCATGAACTCAACACAACCCCTAAACCCAACACAACTCCCTAAAGCCAACACAACCCCTTTTCCTAATACAACCCCTAAACCCAACACAACTCCTAAACCCAACACAACCTGTAAACTCAACACAACCCCTAAACCTAACACAACCCCTAAACCCAACACAACTCCCTAAACCTAACACAACCCCTAAACCTAACACAACCCCTAAACCCAACACAACCCCTAAACCCAACACAAACCCTCAACCTAACACAACCCCTAAACCTAACACAACCCCTAAACTCAACACAACCCCTAAACTCAACACAACCCCTAAACCTAACACAACCCCTAAACCCAACACAACCCGTAAACTCAACACAACCCCTAAACCCAAAACAATCCCTAAACCCAACACAATCACCTAAACCCAACACAACTCCCTAAACCTAACACAACCCCTAAACCCAACACAACCCCTAAACCCAACACAACCCGTAAACTCAACACAACCCCTAAACCTAATACAACCCCTAAACCAAACACAACCCCTAAACATAACACAACCTCTAAACCCAACACAAATGCCAAAACCCAACACAACCCGTAAACTCAACACAACCCCTAAACATAACACAACCCCTAAACCCAACACAACCCCTCAACCTAACACAACCCCTAAACATAACACACCACCTAAACCCAACACAACCCCCTAAACCCAACACAACCCCTAAACCCAACACAACCTGTAAACTCAACACAACCCCTAAACCCAACACAACTCCTAAACTCAACACAACCCCTAAACCTAATACAACCGCTAAACCTAACACAACCCCAAAACCAAACACAACTCCCTCAACCTAACACAACCCCTAAACCCAACACAAACCCTAAACCCAACACAACACCTAAACCCAATACAACCCCTAAACCCAATACAACCCCTCAACCTAACACAACCCCTAAACCTAACACATACCCCTAAACCCAACACAACCCCCTAAACCTAACACAACTCCCTAAACCCAACACAACCCGTAAACTCAACACAGCCCCTAAACCTAACACAACCGCCTAAACCCAACACAACCCCTAAACCCAACACAACTCCCTAAACCTAACACAACCCACTAAATACAATACAACTCCCTAACCCAACACAACCCCTAAACCCAACACAACCCCATAAACCCAACACAACTCCCTAAACCCAACACAACCCGTAAACTCAACACAGCCCCTAAACCTAACACAACCGCATAAACCCAACACAACCCCTAAACCCAACACAACTCCCTAAACCTAACACAACCCACTAAACCCAATACAACTCCCTAACCCAACACAACCTCTAAACCCAACACAACCCCATAAACTCAACACAACTCCCTAAACCCAACACAACCCGTAAACTCAACACAACCCCTAAACCCAAAACAATCCCTAAACACAACACAACCCCATAAACCCAACACAACTCCCTAAACCTAACACAACCCCTAAACCCAACACAACCCCTAAACCCAACACAACCCGTAAACTCAACACAACCCCTAAACCTAATACAACCCCTAAACCAAACAAAACCCCTAAACCTAACACAACCCCTAAACCCAACACAAATGCCAAAACCCAACACAACCCATAAATTCAACAAAACCCCTAAATATAACACACCCCCTAAACCTAACAAAACCCCCTAAACCCAACACAACCTGTAAACTCAACACAACCCCTAAACCTAACACAACCCCTAAACCCAACACAACCCCTCAACCTAACACAAACCCCTAAACCCAACACAACCCCTAAACCCAACACAACCCCTCAATCTAATACAACCCCTAAACCTAACACAACCCCTAAACCTAACACAACCCCTAAACCCAACAGAACTCCCTAAACCTAATACAACCCCTAAACCCTAACCCTAACCCTCAACCTAACACAACCCCTAAACCTAACACAACCCCTAAACCAAACACAACCCCTAAACCCAATACAACCCCTAAACCAAACACAACCCTCAACCTAACACAACTCCCTAAACCTAACGCAACCCCTAAACCCAACACAACTGCCAAAACCCAACACAACCCGTAAACTCAACAAACCCCCTGAACATAACACAACCCCTCAATCCAACACAACTCCCTAAACCTAATACAACCCCTAAACCCAACACAACACCTCAACCTAACACAACCCCTAAACCTAACACACCCCCTAAACCCAACACAACCCCCTAAACATAACACAACCGCCTAAACCCAACACAACCCCTAAACCCAACACAACTCCCTAAACCCAACACAACCCACTAAACCCAATACAACTCCCTAAACCCAACACAACCCCCTAAACCCAACACAACTCCCTAAACCCAACACAACCCGTAAACTCAACACAACCCCTAAACCCAAAAAAACCCTAAACACAACACAACCCCATAAACCCAACACAAATCCCTAAACCTAACACAACCCCTAAACCCAACACAACCCCTAAACTCAACACAAGCCCTAAACCTAATACAACCCCTAAACCAAACAAAACCACTAAACCTAACACAACCCCTTAACCCAACACAAATGCCAAAACCCAGCACAACCCATAAATTCAACACAACCCCTAAATATAACACACCCCTAAACCTAACACAACCCCTAAACCCAACACAACCCCTAAACCCAACACAACCTGTAAAATCAACACAACCCCTAAACCCAACACAACTCATAAACTCAACACAACCCCTAAACCTAATACAACCGCTAAAACTAACACAACCCCTAAACCCAACACAACTCATAAACTCAACACAACCCCTCAACCTAACACAACCACTAAACCCAACACAACCCCTAAACCCAACACAACCCCTAAACCCAATACAACCCCTAAACCCAACATAACCCCTCAACCTAACACAACCCCTAAACCTAACACACACCCCTAAACCCAACACAACCCACTAAACCTAACACAACTCCCTAAACCAAACACAACCCATGAACTCAACACAACCCCTAAACCCAACACAACTCCCTAAAGCCAACACAACCCCTTTTCCTAATACAACCCCTAAACCCAACACAACTCCTAAACCCAACACAACCTGTAAACTCAACACAACCCCTAAACCTAACACAACCCCTAAACCCAACACAACTCCCTAAACCTAACACAACCCCTAAACCTAACACAACCCCTAAACCCAACACAACCCCTAAACCCAACACAAACCCTCAACCTAACACAACCCCTAAACCTAACACAACCCCTAAACTCAACACAACCCCTAAACTCAACACAACCCCTAAACCTAACACAACCCCTAAACCCAACACAACCCGTAAACTCAACACAACCCCTAAACCCAAAACAATCCCTAAACCCAACACAATCACCTAAACCCAACACAACTCCCTAAACCTAACACAACCCCTAAACCCAACACAACCCCTAAACCCAACACAACCCGTAAACTCAACACAACCCCTAAACCCAATACAACCCCTAAACCAAACACAACCCCTAAACATAACACAACCTCTAAACCCAACACAAATGCCAAAACCCAACACAACCCGTAAACTCAACACAACCCCTAAACATAACACAACCCCTCAACCTAACACAACCCCTAAACATAACACACCACCTAAACCCAACACAACCCCCTAAACCCAACACAACCCCTAAACCCAACACAACTCCTAAACTCAACACAACCCCTAAACCTAATACAACCGCTAAACCTAACACAACCCCAAAACCAAACACAACTCCCTCAACCTAACACAACCCCTAAACCCAACACAAACCCTAAACCCAACACAACACCTAAACCCAATACAACCCCTAAACCCAATACAACCCCTCAACCTAACACAACCCCTAAACCTAACACATACCCCTAAACCCAACACAACCCCCTAAACCTAACACAACTCCCTAAACCCAACACAACCCGTAAACTCAACACAGCCCCTAAACCTAACACAACCGCCTAAACCCAACACAACCCCTAAACCCAACACAACTCCCTAAACCTAACACAACCCACTAAATACAATACAACTCCCTAACCCAACACAACCCCTAAACCCAACACAACCCCATAAACCCAACACAACTCCCTAAACCCAACACAACCCAGAACTCAACACAGCCCCTAAACCTAACACAACCACGATAAACCCAACACAACCCCTAAACCCAACACAACTCCCTAAACCTAACACAACCCACTAAACCCAATACAACTCCCTAACCCAACACAACCCCTAAACCCAACACAACCCCATAAACTCAACACAACTCCCTAAACCCAACACAACCCGTAAAATCAACACAACCCCTAAACCCAAAACAATCCCTAAACACAACACAACCCCATAAACCCAACACAACTCCCTAAACCTAACACAACCCCTAAACCCAACACAACCCCTAAACCCAACACAACCCGTAAACTCAACACAACCCCTAAACCTAATACAACCCCTAAACCAAACAAAACCCCTAAACCTAACACAACCCCTAAACCCAACACAAATGCCAAAACCCAACACAACCCATAAATTCAACAAAACCCCTAAATATAACACACCCCCTAAACCTAACAAAACCCCCTAAACCCAACACAACCTGTAAACTCAACACAACCCCTAAACCTAACACAACCCCTAAACCCAACACAACCCCTCAACCTAACACAAACCCCTAAACCCAACACAACCCCTAAACCCAACACAACCCCTCAATCTAATACAACCCCTAAACCTAACACAACCCCTAAACCTAACACAACCCCTAAACCCAACAGAACTCCCTAAACCTAACACAACCCCTAAACCAAACACAACCCCTAAACCCAATACAACCCCTAAACCAAACACAACCCTCAACCTAACACAACTCCCTAAACCTAACGCAACCCCTAAACCCAACACAACTGCCAAAACCCAACACAACCCGTAAACTCAACAAAACCCCTGAACATAACACAAACCCTCAACCCAACACAACTCCCTAAACCTAATACAACCCCTAAACCCAACACAACACCTCAACCTAACACAACCCCTAAACCTAACACACCCCCTAAACCCAACACAACCCCCTAAACCTAACACAATCACCTAAACCCAACACAACCCCTAAACCCAACACAACTCCCTAAACCCAACACAACCCACTAAACCCAATGCAACTCCCTAAACCCAACACAACCCACTAAACCCAATAAAACTCCCTAAACCCAACACAACCCCTAAACACAACACAACTCCCTAAACCCAACACAACTCCCTAAACCTAACAAAACCCCTAAACCCAACACAACTGCCAAAACCCAACACAACCCGTAAACTCAACAAACCCCCTGAACATAACACAACCCCTCAATCCAACACAACTCCCTAAACCTAATACAACCCCTAAACCCAACACAACACCTCAACCTAACACAACCCCTAAACCTAACACACCCCCTAAACCCAACACAACCCCCTAAACATAACACAACCGCCTAAACCCAACACAACCCCTAAACCCAACACAACTCCCTAAACCCAACACAACCCACTAAACCCAATACAACTCCCTAAACCCAACACAACCCCTAAACCCAACACAACCCCCTAAACCCAACACAACTCCCTAAACCCAACACAACCCGTAAACTCAACACAACCCCTAAACCCAAAACAATCCCTAAACACAACACAACCCCATAAACCCAACACAACTCCCTAAACATAACACAACCCCTAAACCCAACACAACCCCTAAACCCAACACAACCCGTAAACTCAACACAACCCTAAACCTAATACAAACCCTAATCCAAACAAACCCCTAAACCTAACACAACCCCTAAACCCAACACAAATGCCAAAACCCAACACAACCCATAAATTCAACACAACCACTAAATATAACACACCCCCTAAACCTAACACAACCCCCTAAACCCAACACAACCCCTAAACCCAACTCAACCTGTAAAATCAACACAACCCCTAAACCCAACACAACTCCTAAACTCAACACAACCCCTAAACCTAATACAACCGCTAAAACTAACACAACCCCTAAACCCAACACAACTCCCTAAACCTAATACAACCCCTAAACCCTAACCCTAACCCTCAACCTAACACAACCCCTAAACCCAACACAACCCCTAAACCCAACACAACCCCTAAACCCAATACAACCCCTAAACCCAACATAACCCCTCAACCTAACACAACCCCTAAACCTAACACACACCCCTAAACCCAACACAACCCACTAAACCTAACACAACTCCCTAAACCAAACACAACCCGTAAACTCAACACAACCCCTAAACCTAACACAACTCCCTAAACCCAACACAACCCCCTTTTCCTAATACAACCCCTAAACCCAACACAACTCCTAAACCCAACACAACCCGTAAACTCAACACAACCCCTAAACCTAACACAACCCCTATATCCAACACAACTCCCTAAACCTAACACAACCCCTAAACCTAACACAACCCCTAAACCCAACACAACCCCTAAACCCAACACAACCCCTCAACCTAACACAACCCCTAAACCTAACACAACCCCTAAACTCAACACAACCCCTAAACTCAACACAACCCCTAAACCTAACACAACCCCTAAACCCAACACAACCCGTAAACTCAACACAACCCCTAAACCCAAAACAATCCCTAAACCCAACACAATCACCTAAACCCAACACAACTCCCTAAACCTAACACAACCCCTAAACCCAACACAACCCCTAAACCTAATACAACCCCTAAACCAAACACAACCCCTAAACATAACACAACCTCTAAACCCAACACAAATGCCAAAACCCAACACAACCCGTAAAACTCAACACAACCCCTAAACATAACACAACCCCTAAACCCAACACAACCCCTCAACCTAACACAACCCCTAAACATAACACACCACCTAAACCCAACACAACCCCCTAAACCCAACACAACCCCTAAACCCAACACAACCTGTAAACTCAACACAACCCCTAAACCCAACACAACTCCTAAACTCAACACAACCCCTAAACCTAATACAACCGCTAAACCCAACACAACCCCTAAACCCAACACAACCTGTAAACTCAACACAACCCCAAAACCAAACACAACTCCCTCAACCTAACACAACCCCTAAACCCAACACAAACCCTAAACCCAACACAACACCTAAACCCAATACAACCCCTAAACCCAATACAACCCCTCAACCTAACACAACCCCTAAACCTAACACATACCCCTAAACCCAACACAACCCACTAAACCTAACACAACTCCCTAAACCCAACACAACCCGTAAACTCAACACAGCCCCTAAACCTAACACAACCGCCTAAACCCAACACAACCCCTAAACCCAACATAACTCCCTAAACCTAACACAACCCACTAAACCCAATACAACTCCCTAACCCAACACAACCCCTAAACACAACACAACCCCATAAACCCAACACAACTCCCTAAACCCAACACAACCCGTAAACTCAACACAGCCCCTAAACCTAACACAACCGCCTAAACCCAACACAACCCCTAAACCCAACACAACTCCCTAAACCTAACACAACCCACTAAACCCAATACAACTCCCTAACCCAACACAACCCCTAAACCCAACACAACCCCATAAACCCAACACAACTCCCTAAACCCAACACAACCCGTAAACTCAACACAACCCCTAAACCCAAAACAATCCCTAAACACAACACAACCCCATAAACCCAACACAACTCCCTAAACCTAACACAACCCCTAAACCCAACACAACCCCTAAACCCAACACAACCCTAGAACTCAACACAACCCCTAAACCTAATACAACCCCTAAACCAAACAAAACCCCTAAACCTAACACAACCCCTAAACCCAACACAAATGCCAAAACCCAACACAACCCATAAATTCAACAAAACCCCTAAATATAACACACCCCTAAACCTAACAAAACCCCCTAAACCCAACACAACCTGTAAACTCAACACAACCCCTAAACCTAACACAACCCCTAAACCCAACACAACCCCTCAACCTAACACAAACCCCTAAACCCAGCACAACCCCTAAACCCAACACAACCCCTCAATCTAATACAACCCCTAAACCTAACACAACCCCTAAACCTAACACAACCCCTAAACCCAACAGAACTCCCTAAACCTAATACAACCCCTAAACCCTAACCCTAACCCTCAACCTAACACAACCCCTAAACCTAACACAACCCCTAAACCAAACACAACCCCTAAACCCAATACAACCCCTAAACCAAACACAACCCTCAACCTAACACAACTCCCTAAACCTAACGCAATTTTAAACCCAACACAACTGCCAAAACCCAACACAACCCGTAAACTCAACAAAACCCCTGAACATAACACAAACCCTCAACCCAACACAACTCCCTAAACCTAATACAACCCCTAAACCCAACACAACACCTCAACCTAACACAACCCCTAAACCTAACACACCCCCTAAACCCAACACAACCCCCTAAACCTAACACAACCGCCTAAACCCAACACAACCCCTAAACCCAACACAACTCCCTAAACCCAACACAACTCCCTAAACCCAACACAACCCGTAAACTCAACAAACCCCCTGAACATAACACAACCCCTCAATCCAACACAACTCCCAAAACCTAATACAACCCCTAAACCCAACACAACACCTCAACCTAACACAACCCCTAAACCTAACACACCCCCTAAACCCAACACAACCCCCTAAACATAACACAACCGCCTAAACCCAACACAACCCCTAAACCCAACACAACTCCCTAAACCCAACACAACCCACTAAACCCAATACAACTCCCTAAACCCAACACAACCCCTAAACCCAACACAACCCCCTAAACCCAACACAACTCCCTAAACCCAACACAACCCGTAAACTCAACACAACCCCTAAACCCAAAACAATCCCTAAACACAACACAACCCCATAAACCCAACACAACTCCCTAAACATAACACAACCCCTAAACCCAACACAACCCCTAAACCCAACCCAACCAGTAAACTCAACACAACCCCTAAACCTAATACAACCCCTAATCCAAACAAAACCCCTAAACCTAACACAACCCCTAAACCCAACACAAATGCCAAAACCCAACACAACCCATAAATTCAACACAACCCCTAAATATAACACACCCCCTAAACCTAACACAACCCCCTAAACCCAACACAACCCCTAAACCCAACACAACCTGTAAAATCAACACAACCCCTAAACCCAACACAACTCCTAAACTCAACACAACCCCTAAACCTAATACAACCGCTAAAACTAACACAACCCCTAAACCCAACACAACTCCCTAAACCTAATACAACCCCTAAACCCTAACCCTAACCCTCAACCTAACACAACCCCTAAACCCAACACAACCCCTAAACCCAATACAACCCCTAAACCCAACATAACCCCTCAACCTAACACAACCCCTAAACCTAACACACACCCCTAAACCCAACACAACCCACTAAACCTAACACAACCCCTAAACCCAACACAACCCGTAAACTCAACACAACCCCTAAACCCAAAACAATCCCTAAACCCAACACAACCGCCTAAACCCAACACAACTCCCTAAACCCAACACAACCCCTAAATCCAACACAACCCCTAAACCCAACACAACCCGTAAACTCAACACAACCCCTAAACATAATACAACCCCTAAACCAAACACAACCCCTAAACATAACACAACCCCTAAACCCAACACAAATGCCAAAACCCAACACAACCCGTAAACTCAACACAACCCCTAAACATAACACAACCCCTAAACCCAACACAACCCCTCAACCTAACACAACCCCTAAACATAACACACCACCTAAACCCAACACAAACCCCTAAACCCAACAAAACCCCTAATCCCAACACAACCTGTAAACTCAACACAACCCCTAAACCCAACACAACTCCTAAACTCAACACAACCCCTAAACCTAATACAACCGCTAAACCTAACACAACCCCATAACCCAACACAACTCCCTCAACCTAACACAACCCGTAAACCCAACACAAAACCTAAACCCAACACAACCCCTCAACCTAACACAAACCCCTAAACCCAACACAACCTGTAAACTCAACACAACCCCTAAACCTAACACAACCCCTAAACCCAACACAACCCCTCAACCTAACACAACCCCTAAACCCAACACAACCCCTAAACCCAACACAACCCCTAAACCTAACACAACCCCTAAACCTAACACAACCCCTAAACCTAACACAACCCCTAAACCCAACACAACTCCCTAAACCTAATACAACCCCTAAACCCTAACCCTAACCCTCAACCTAACACAACCCCTAAACCTAACACATCCCCTAAACCCAACACAACCCCTAAACCCAACACAACCCCTAAACCCAATACAACCCCTAAACCCAACACAACCCCCTAAACCTAACACAACCCCCTAAACCCAACACAACTCCCTAAACCCAACACAACCCGTAAACTCAACACAACCCCTAAACCTAACACAACCCCTAAACCCAACACAACCCCTAAACCTAACACAACCCCTAAACCCAACACAACCCCTAAACCTAACACAACCCCTAAACCTAACACAACCCCTAAACCCAACACAACCCCTAAACCTAACACAACCCCTAAACCTAACACAACCCCTAAACCCAACACAACTCCCTAAACCCAACACAACCCCTAAACCTAACACAACCCCTAAACCCAACACAACTCCTAAACCTAACACAACCCCTAAACTCAACACAACCCCTAAACCTAACACAACCCCTAAACCCAACACAACTCCCTAAACCTAATACAACCCCTAAACCCAACACAACACCTCAACCTAACACAACCCCTAAACCTAACACACCCCTAAACCCAACACAACCCCTAAACCTAACACAACCCCTAAACCCAACACAACCCCTAAACCCAACACAACTCCCTAAACCTAACACAACCCTCTAAACCCAACACAACTCCCTAAACCCAACACAACCCCCTAAACCTAACACAACCCCCTAAACCCAACACAACTCCCTAAACCCAACATAACCCGTAAACTCAACACAACCCCTAAACCCAACACAACCCCTAAACTCAACACAACCCCTAAACATAACACAACCCCTCAACCTAACACAACCCCTAAACCCAACACAACCCTTAAACCCAACACAACCCTAAACTCAACACAACCCCTAAACCTAACACAACCCCTAAACCAAACACAACCCCTAAACCTAACACAACCCCTAAACCCAACACAACTCCTAAACCCAACACAACCCATAAACTCAACACAACCCCTAAATCTAACACAACCCCTAAACCTAACACAACCCCTAAACCCAACACAACCCCTAAACCCAACACAACCTGTAAACTCAACACAACCCCTAAACCCAACACAACCCCTAAACCCAACACAACCCCTAAACCTAACACAACCCCTAAACCTAACACAACCCCTAAACCCAACACAACTCCCTAAACCTAATACAACCCCTAAACCCTAACCCTAACCCTCAACCTAACACAACCCCTAAACCTAACACAACCCCTAAACCCAACACAACCCCTAAACCCAACACAACCCCTAAACCCAACACAACCCCTCAACCTAACACAACCCCTAAACCTAACACAACCCCTAAACCCAACACAACCCCCTAAACCTAACACAACCCCTAAACCCAACACAACTCCCTAAACCCAACATAACCCGTAAACCCAACACAACCCCTAAACCCAACACAACCCCTAAACCTAACACAACCCCTAAACCCAACACAACCCCTAAACCCAACACAACCCTAAACTCAACACAACCCCTAAACCTAACACAACCCCTAAACCCAACACAACCCCTAAACCTAACACAACCCCTAAACCTAACACAACCCCTAAACCCAACACAACCCCTAAACCCAACACAACCCCTAAACCTAACACAACCCCTAAACCTAACACAACCCCTAAACCCAACACAACCCCTAAACTCAACACAACCCCTAAACCTAACACAACCCCTAAACCCAACACAACCCCTAAACTCAACACAACCCCTAAACCCAACACAACCCCTAAACCCAACACAACCCCTAAACCCAACACAACTCCCTAAACCCAACACAACCCCTAAACCCAACACAACCCCTAAACCTAATACAACCCCTAAACCAAACACAACCCCTAAACCTAACACAACCCCTAAACCCAACACAACTGCCTAAACCCAACACAACCCTAGAACTCAACACAACCCCTAAACATAACACAACCCCTAAACCCAACACAACCCTCAACCTAACACAACCCCTAAACATAACACACCACCTAAACCCAACACAAACCCCTAAACCCAACACAACCCCTAATCCCAACACAACCTCTAAACCCAACACAACCCCTAAACCCAACACAACTCCTAAACTCAACACAACCCCTAAACCTAATAAAACCGCTAAACCTAACACAACCCCAAAACCCAACACAACTCCCTCAACCTAACACAACCCCTAAACCCAACACAAACCCTAAACCCAACACAACACCTAAACCCAATACAACCCCTAAACCCAATACAACCCCTCAACCTAACACAACCCCTAAACCTAACACATACCCCTAAACCCAACACAACCAACTAAACCTAACACAACTCCCTAAACCCAACACAACACGTAAACTCAACACAGCCCCTAAACCCAACACAACCCCTAAACCCAACACAACCCACTAAACCTAACACAACTCCCTAAACCCAACACAACACGTAAACTCAACACAACCCCTAAACCCAACACAACCCCTAAACCCAACACAACTCCCTAAACCCAACACAACCCGTAAACTCAACACAACCCCTAAACCTAACACAACACCTAAACCCAACACAACCCCTAAACCTAACACACCCCCTAAAACCAGCACAACCCCCTAAACATAACACAACCCCCTAAACCCAACACAACCCCTAAACCCAACACAACTCCCTAAACCTAACACAACCCCTAAACCCAACACAACCCCTAAACCCAACACAACCCGTAAACTCAACACAACCCCTAAACCTAATACAACCCCTAAATCAAACACAACCCCTAAACCTAACACAACCCCTCAACCTAACACAACCCCCTAAACCCAACACAACCCCTAAACCCAACACAACCCCCTAAACCCAACACAACCTGTAAACTCAACACAACCCCTAAACCCAACACAACTCCTAAACTCAACACAACCCCTAAACCTAATACAACCGCTAAACCTAACACAACCCCAAAAACCAACACATCTCCCTAAACCTAATACAACCCCTAAACCCTAACCCTAACCCTCAACCTAACACAACCCCTAAACCCAACACAAACCCTAAACCCAACACAACGCCTAAACCCAATACAACCCCTAAACCCAATACAAACCCTCAACCTAACACAACCCCTAAACCTTACACACACCCCTAAACCCAACACAACCCCCTAAACCTAACACAACTCCCTAAACCCAACACAACCGTAAACTCAAAACAACCCCTAAACCCAACACAACCCCTAAACCAAACACAACCCCTAAACCCAATACAACACCTAAACCCAACACAACCCCTCAACCTAACACAACCCCTATACCTAACACACACCCCTAAACCCAACACAACCCACTAAACCTAACACAACTCCCTAAACCCAACACAACCCCCTTTTCCTAATACAACCCCTAAACCCAACAGAACTCCTAAACAAAACACAACCCGTAAACTCAACACAACCCCTAAAACTAACACAACCCCTAAACCCAAAACAACCCCTAAACCCAACACAACTCCCTAAACACAACACAACCTGTAAACTCAACACAACCCCTCAACCTAACACAACCCCTAAACCCAACACAACCCGTAAACCCAACACAACACCCTAAACCCAACACAACACATAAACTCAACAAAACTCCTAAACCTAATACAACCCCTCAACCTAACACAACCACTAACCATAACACACCCCCTAAACCTAACACAACCCCCTAAACCCAACACAACCCCTAAACCCAACACAACCTGTAAACTCAACACAACCCCTAAACATAATACAACCCCTAAACCCAACACAACTAAACTCAACACAACCCCTAAACCTAATACAACCCCTAAACCTAACACAACCCCTAAACCCAACACAACCCCTCAACCTAACACAAACCCTAAACCTAACACACCCTGTAAACCCAACACAACCCCCTAAACCTAACACAACCCCCTAAACCCAACACAAACCCTAAACCCAACACAACCCCCTAAACCCAACACAACTTGTAAAATCAACAAAACCCCTAAACCTAATACAACCCCAAAATCAAACACAACCCCTAAACCCAACACAACCCCTAAACCCAACACAACCGGTAAACTCAACACAACCCCTAAACCTAATACAACCCCTAAACCCAACACAACTAATCTCAACACAACCCCTAAACCTAACACAACCCCTAAACCCAACACAACACCCTAAACCTAATACAACCCCTAAACCAAACACAACCCCTAAACATAACACAACCCCTAAACCCAACACAAATGCCAAAACCCAACACAACCCGTAAACTCAACACAACCCCTAAACATAACACAACCCCTAAACCCAACACAACCCCTCAACCTAACACAACCCCTAAACATAACACACCACCTAAACCCAACACAAACCCCTAAACCCAACAAAACCCCTAATCCCAACACAACCTGTAAACTCAACACAACCCCTAAACCCAACACAACTCCTAAACTCAACACAACCCCTAAACCTAATACAACCGCTAAACCTAACACAACCCCTAAACCCAACACAACTCCCTAAACCTAACACAACCCCTAAACCCAACACAACCCCTAAACCCAACACAACACCTAAACCCAATACAACCCCTAAACCCAATACAACCCCTCAACCTAACACAACCCCTAAACCTAACACATACCCCTAAACCCAACACAACCCAATAAACCTAACACAACTCCCTAAACCCAACACAACCCGTAAACTCAACACAGCCCCTAAACCCAACACAACCCCTAAACCCAACACAACCCACTAAACCTAACACAACTCCCTAAACCCAACACAACACGTAAACTCAACACAACCCCTAAACCCAACACAACCCCTAAACCCAACACAACTCCCTAAACCCAACACAACCCGTAAACTCAACACAACCCCTAAACCTAACACAACACCTAAACCCAACACAACCCCTAAACCTAACACACCCCCTAAACCCAGCACAACCCCCTAAACATAACACAACCCCCTAAACCCAACACAACTCCCTAAACCTACCACAACCCACTAAACCCAATACAACTCCCTAAACCTAACACAACCCCTAAACCCAACACAAACCCTAAACCCAACACAACCCGTAAACTCAACACAACCCCTAAACCTAATACAACCCCTAAATCAAACACAACCCCTAAACCTAACACAACCCCTCAACCTAACACAACCCCCTAAACCCAACACAACCCCTAAACCCAACACAACCCCCTAAACCCAACACAACCCCTAACCCAACACAACCTGTAAACTCAACACAACCCCTAAACCCAACACAACTCCTAAACTCAACACAACCCCTAAACCTAATATAACCGCTAAACCTAACACAACCCCAAAAACCAACACAACTCCCTAAACCTAATACAACCCCTAAACCCTAACCCTAACCCTCAACCTAACACAACCCCTAAACCCAACACAAACCCTAAACCCAACACAACGCCTAAACCCAATACAACCCCTAAACCCAAAACAACCCCTCAACCTAACACAACCCCTAAACCTTACACACACCCCTAAACCCAACACAACCCCCTAAACCTAACACAACTCCCTAAACCCAACACAACCGTAAACTCAAAACAACCCCTAAACCCAACACAACCCCTAAACCCAACACAACCCCTAAACCCAATACAACACCTAAACCCAACACAACCCCTCAACCTAACACAACCCCTATACCTAACACACACCCCTAAACCCAACACAACCCACTAAACCTAACACAACTCCCTAAACCCAACACAACCCCCTTTTCCTAATACAACCCCTAAACCCAACACAACTCCTAAACCCAACACAACCCGTAAACTCAACACAACCCCTAAAACTAACACAACCCCTAAACCCAAAACAACCCCTAAACCCAACACAACTCCCTAAACCCAACACAACCTGTAAAATCAACACAACCCCTAAACCTAACACAACTCCTAAACCCAACATAACCCCTCAACCTAACACAACCCATAAATCTAACACAACCCCTAAACCCAACACAACCCCTCAACCTAACACAACTCCCTAAACCCAAAACAACCCGTAAACTCAACACAACCCCTAAACCCAACACAACCCCTAAAACCAACACAACTCCCTAAACCCAACACAACCCCTAAACCTAACACAACCCCTAAACCCAACACAACCCCTAAACCCAACACAACCCCTAAACCCAACACAACCCCTAAACCTAACACAACCCCTAAACCCAACACAACTCCCTAAACCCAACACAACCTGTAAACTCAACACAACCCCTAAACCTAATACAACCCCTTAACCCAACACAACTCGTAAAATCAACACAACCCCTAAACCTAACACAACTCCTAAACCCAACACAACCCCTCAAACTAACACAACCCCTAAACCTAACACAACCCCTAAACCCAACACAACCCCTAAACCCAACACAACCCCCTAAACCCAACACAAACCCTAAACTCAACACATCCCCTAAACCTAACACAACCCCTAAACCCAACACAACCCATAAACCCAACACAACTCCCTAAACCCAACACAACACATAAACTCAACACAACTCCTAAACCTAATACAACCCCTGAACCTAACACAACCACTAACCATAACACACCCCCTAAACCTAACACAACCCCCTAAACCCAACACAACCCCTAAACCCAACACAACCTGTAAACTCAACACAACGCCTAAACATAATACAACCCCTAAACCCAACACAACCCCTAAACCCAACACAACCCCTCAACCTAACACAACCCCTAAACCTAACACACCCTGTAAACCCAACACAACCCCCTAAACCTAACACAACCCCTAAACCCAACACAAACCCTAAACCCAACACAACCCCTAAACCCAACACAACTCATAAAATCAACACAACCCCTAAACCTAACACAACTCCTAAACCCAACACAACCCCTCAACCTAACACAACCCCTAAACCTAACACAACCCCTAAACCCAACACAACCCCTAAACCTAATACAACCCCTAAACCCAACACAACCCCTAAACCCAACACAACCCCTAAACCCAACACAACTCCCTAAACCCAACACAACCCCTAAACCCAACACAACCCCTAAACCCAACACAACCCCTAAACCTAACACAACCCCTAAACCAAACACAACCCCTAAACCCAACACAACTGCCAAAACCCAACACAACCCGTAAACTCAACACAACCCCTAAACATAACACAACCCCTCAACCCAACACAACCCCTCAACCTAACACAACCCCTAAACATAACACACCCCCTAAACCTAACACAACCCCCTAAACCCAACACAACCCCTAAACCCAACACAACCTGTAAACTCAACACAACCCCTAAACCTAATACAACCCCTAAACCCAACACAACTAAACTCAACACAACCCCTAAACCTAACACAACCCCTAAACCCAACACAACCCCTAAACCCAACACAACCCCTAAACCTAACACAACCCCTAAACCCTAACACAACCTTAAACCCAACACAACCCCTAAACCTAACACACCCCCTAAACCCAACACAACCCCTAAACCCAACACAACCCCTAAACCTAACACAACCCCTAAACCTAACACAACCCCTAAACCTAACACAACCCCTAAACCTAACACAACCCCTAAACCTAACACAACCCCTAAACCCAACACAACCCCTAAACCCAACACAACTCCCTAAACCCAACACAACCCTAAACCCAACACAACCCCTAAACCTAACACAACCCCTAAACCCAACACAACCCCTAAACCCAACACAACCCCTAAACCCAACACAACCCCTAAACCCAACACAACCCCTAAACCTAATACAACCCCTAAACCCAACACAACCCCTAAACCTAACACAACCCCTAAACCCAACACAACCCCTAAACCTAACACAACCCCTAAACCTAACACAACCCCTAAACCTAACACAACCCCTAAACCCAACACAACCCCTAAACCCAACACAACCCCTAAACCCAACACAACCCCTAAACCTAATACAACCCCTAAACCCAACACAACCCCTAAACCCAACACAACCCCTAAACCTAACACAACCCTAAACCTAACACAACCCTAAACCCAACACAACCCCCTAAACCTAACACAACCCCTAAACCCAACACAACCTCTAAACCCAACACAACCCCTAAACCCAACACAACCCCTAAACCTAACACAACCCCTAAACCTAACACAACCCCTAAACCCAACACAACCCCTAAACCTAACACAACCCCTAAACCTAACACAACCCCTAAACCCAACACAACCCCTCAACCTAACACAACCCCTAAACCCAACACAACCCCTAAACCTAACACAACCCCTAAACCCAACACAACCCCTAAACCCAACACAACCCCTAAACCCAACACAACTCCCTAAACCTAACACAACCCCTAAACCCAACACAACCCCTAAACCCAACACAACTGCCAAAACACAACACAACCCGTAAACTCAACACAACCCCTCAACCCAACACAACCCCTCAACCTAACACAACCCCTAAAAATAACACACCCCCTAAACCTAACACAACCCCTAAACCCAACACAACCCCTAAACCCAACACAACCTGTAAACTCAACACAACCCCTAAACCTAATACAACCCCTAAACCCAACACAACTAAACTCAACACAACCCCTAAACCTAACACAACCCCTAAACCCAACACAACTCCCTAAACCTAATACAACCCCTAAACCCTAACCCTAACTCTCAACCTAACACAACCTCCTAAACCCAACACATCTCGTAAAATCAACACAACCCCTAAACCTAACACAACTCCTAAACCCAACACAACCCCTCAACCTAACACAACCCCTAAACCCAACACAACCCCTAAACCCAACACAACCCCTAAACCCAACACAACCCCTAAACCTAACACAACCCCTAAACCCAACACAACCCCTAAACCCAACACAACACTGTAAACTCAACACAACCCCTAAACCTAATACAACCCCTAAACCAAACACAACTCCTAAACCCAACACAACTGCAAAACCCAACACAACCCCTAAACATAAAACAACCCCTAAACCCAACACAACCCCTCAACCTAACACAACCCCTAAAAATAACACAACCCCTAAACCTAACACAACCCCCTAAACCCAACACAACCCCTAAACCCAAGACAACCTGTAAACTCAACACAACCCCTAAACCTAATACAACCCCTCAACCCAACACAACTAAACTCAACACAACCCCTAAACCTAACACAACCCCTAAACCCAACACAACTCCCTAAACCTAATACAACCCCTAAACCCTAACACTAACCCTCAAACTTAACACAACCTCCTAAACCCAACACAACTCGTAAAATCAACACAACCCCTAAACCTAACACAACTCCTAAACCCAACATAACCCCTCAACCTAACACAACCCCTAAACCTAACACAACCCCTAAACCCAACACAACCCCTCAACCTAACACAACCCCTAAACCTAACACAACCCCTAAACCCAACACAACCCCTAAACCTAATACAACCCCTAAACCCAACACAACCCCCTAAATCCAACACAACCCCTAAACCCAATACATCTCCCTAAACCTAACACAACCCCTAAATCCAACACAACACGTAAACTCAACACAACCCCTAAACCTAATACAACCCCTAAACCAAACACAACCCCTAAACACAAAACAACTGCCAAAACCCAACACAACCAGTAAACTCAACACAACCCCTAAACCTAACACAACCCCTAAACATAACACACTCCCTAAACCTAACACAACCCCCTAAACCCAACACAACACCCTAAACCCAACACAACCCCTAAACCCAACACAACTCCTAAACTCAACACAACCCCTAAACCTAATACAGCCCCTAAACCTAAAACAACCCCTAAACCCAACACAACTCCCTAAACCTAAAACAACCCCTAAACCCAACACAACTCCCTAAACCTAATACAACCCCTAAACCCTAACCCTAACCCTCAACCTAACACAACCCCTAAATCTAACACAACCCCTAAATCCAACACAACCCCTAAACCTAATACAACCCCTAAACCCAAGACAACTCCTAAACTCAACACAACCCCTAAACCTAATACAACCCCTAAACCTAACACCCCCCCTAAACCCAACACAAACCCCTAAACCTAACACAACCCCCTAAACCCAACACAACCCCTAAACCCAACACAATTCCCTAAACCCAACACAAAAGGTAAACTTAACACAACCCTTAAACCCAACACAACCCCTAAACCCAAAACAAACCCTAAACCTAACACAACCCCTAAACCCAACACAACTCCCTAAACCCAACACAACCCCCTAAACCTAATACATCCCCTAAACCCAACACAACTCCTAAACCCAACACAACCCATAAACTCAACCTAACACCTAAACCTAATACAACCCCTAAACCTAACACAACCCCTAAACCCAACACAACTCCCTAAACCTAACACAACCCCTAAACCCAACACAACCCCTAAACCCAACACAACCCCTCAACCTAACACAACCCCTAAACCTAACACAACCCCTAAACCCAACACAACCCCTAAACCTAATACAACCCCTAAACACAACCCCTAAACCTAATACAACCCCTCAACCTAATACAACCCCTAAACCTAACACACCCTCTCAACCTAACACATCCCCTAAACCCAACACAACACCTAAACCCAACACACCCCTAAACCCAACTGAACCCATAAAACCAACACATCCCCTAAACACAACAAAACCCCTAAACCAAAACACAACCCCTAAACCCAACACATCCCTTAAACCCAACACAACACCTAAAACCAACACAACTCGTAAAATCAACACAACCCCTAAACCTAACACAACTCCTAAACCCAACACAACTGCTCAACCTAACACAACCCCTAAACCCTAACCCTAACCTTCAACCTAACACAACCCCTAAACCTAACACAACCCCTAAACCCAACACAACCCCTAAACCCAACACAACCCCTCAACCTAACACAACCCCTAAACCTAACACACCCCCTAAACCTAACACACTCCCTAAACCCAACACAACCCCCTAAACCTAACACAACCTCTAAACCCAACACAACCCCCTAAACCCAACACAACCTGTAAACCTAATACAACCGCTAAACCTAACACAACCCCTAAACCCCACACAACTCCTAAACCCAACACAACCCGTAAACTCAACACAACCCCTAAACCTAACACAACTCCCTAAACCTAACACAACCCCTAAACCTAACACAACCCCTAAGCCCAACACAACCCCTAAACCCAACACATCCCCTAAACCTAATACAACCCCTAAACCCAACACAACCCCTAAACCTAATACAACCCCACAACCTAATACAACCCCTAAACCTAACACAACCCCTAAACCCAACACAACACCTAAACCTAACACACCCCCTAAACCCAACAGAACCTCTAAACCCAACACATCCCCTAAACACAACACAACCCCTAAACCCAACACAACCTCCTAAACCCAACACAACTCATAAAATCAACACACCCCCTAAACCTAACACAACCCCTAAACCCAACACAACTCCCTAAACCTAACACAACCCCTAAACCTAACACAACCCCTAAACCCAACACAACCCCTAAACCCAACACAACCCCTAAACCCAACACAACACCTAAACCTAACACAACCCCTAAACCTAACACAACCCCTAAACCCAACACAACCCCTAAACCGAACACAACCCCTAAACCTAACACACCCTCTCAACCTAACACATCCCCTAAACCCAACACAATACCTAAATCTAACACACCCCCTAAACCCAACAGAACCCCTAAACCCAACACATCCCCTAAACACAACATA
The DNA here is from genome assembly GCF_025860055.1 of Xyrauchen texanus. Lineage (NCBI taxonomy): Eukaryota > Metazoa > Chordata > Actinopteri > Cypriniformes > Catostomidae > Xyrauchen > Xyrauchen texanus. Next base: position 42,359,871 of record NC_068297.1, read on the forward strand.
ACTCCTAAACCCAACAAATCCCCTAAACCCAACACAACCCCCTAAACCCAACACAACCTGTAAACCTAATACAACCGCTAAACCTAACACAACCCCTAAACCCCACACAACTCCTAAACCCAACACAACCCGTAAACTCAACACAACCCCTAAACCTAACACAACTCCCTAAACCTAACACAACCCCTAAACCTAACACAACCCCTAAGCCCAACACAACCCCTAAACCCAACACATCCCCTAAACCTAATACAACCCCTAAACCCAACACAACCCCTAAACCTAATACAACCCCTACAACCTAATACAACCCCTAAACCTAACACAACCCCTAAACCCAACACAACACCTAAACCTAACACACCCCCTAAACCCAACAGAACCTCTAAACCCAACACATCCCCTAAACACAACACAACCCCTAAACCCAACACAACCTCCTAAACCCAACACAACTCATAAAATCAACACACCCCCTAAACCTAACACAACCCCTAAACCCAACACAACTCCCTAAACCTAACACAACCCCTAAACCTAACACAACCCCTAAACCCAACACAACCCCTAAACCCAACACAACCCCTAAACCCAACACAACACCTAAACCTAACACAACCCCTAAACCTAACACAACCCCTAAACCCAACACAACCCCTAAACCGAACACAACCCCTAAACCTAACACACCCTCTCAACCTAACACATCCCCTAAACCCAACACAATACCTAAATCTAACACACCCCCTAAACCCAACAGAACCCCTAAACCCAACACATCCCCTAAACACAACATAACTCCTAAACCCAACACATCCCCTAAACCCAACACAACCCCTAAACCCAACACAACTCATAAAATCAACACAACCCCTAAACCTAACACAACTCCTAAACCCAACACAACCCCTCAACCTAACACAACCCCTAAACCTAACACAACCACTAAACCCAACACAACCCCTAAACCTAATACAACCCCTAAACCCAACACAACCCCCTAAACCCAACACAACCCCTAAACCTAATACAACCCCTAAACCAAACACAACCCCTAAACCTAACACAACCCCTAAACCCAACACAACTGCCAAAACCCAACACAACCCGTAAACTCAACACAACCCCTAAACATAACACAACCCCTCAACCCAACCCAATACAAACCCTGAACCTAACACAACCCCTAAACATAACACAACCCCTAAACCTAACACAACCCCTAAACCCAACACAACCCCCTAAACCCAACACAACCCCTAAACCCAACACAACCTGTAAACTCAACATAACCCCTAAACCTAATACAACCCCTAAACCCAACACAACTCCTAAACTCAACACAATCCCTAAACCTAATAGAACCCCTAAACCTAACACAACCCCTAAACCCAACACAATTCCCTAAACCTAATACAACCCCTAAACCCTAACCCTAACCTTCAACCTAACACAACCCCTAAACCTAACACAACCCCTAAACCCAACACAACCCCTAAACCCAACACAACCCCTCAACCTAACACAACCCCTAAACCTAACACACCCCCTAAACCTAACACACCCGCTAAACCCAACACAACCCCTAAACCTAACAAAACCCCCTAAACCCAACACAACCCCTAAACCCAACACAACTCCCTATACCCAACACAACCCGTAAACTCAACACAACCCCTAAACCCAACACAACCCCTAAACCCAACACAACCGCTAAATCCAACACAACCCCTAAACCCAACACAACTCCCTAAACCCAACACAACCCCCTAAACCTAATACAACCCCTAAACCCAACACAACTCCTAAACCCAACACAACCCGTAAACTCAACACAACCCCTAAACCTAACACAACTCCCTAAACCTAACACAACCCCTAAACCTAACACAACCCCTAAGCCCAACACAACCCCTAAACCCAACACAACCCCTAAACCCAACACAACCCCTAAACCTAATACAACCCCTAAACCCAACACACCCCCTAAACCCAACACAACCCCTAAACCTAATACAACCCCTCAACCTAATACAACCCCTAAACCTAACCCAACACAACACCTAAACCTAACACACCCCCTAAACCCAACATAACCTCTAAACCCAACACAACCCCTAAACCCAACACAACCCCTCAACCTAACACAACCACTAAACCTAACACAACCCCTAAACCCAACACAACCCCTAAACCTAATACAACCCCTCAACCTAATACAACCCCTAAACCTAACACACCCTCTCAACCTAACACATCCCCTAAACCCAACACAACACCTAAATCTAATACACCCCCTAAACCCAACAGAACCCCTAAACCCAACACATCCCCTAAACACAACACAACCCCTAAACCCAACACAACCCCTAAACCCAACACATCCCCTAAACCCAACACAACTCGTAAAATCAACACAACCCCTAAACCTAACACAACTCCTAAACCCAACACAACCCCTCAACCTAACACAACTCCTAAACCTAACACAACCCCTAAACCCAACACAACCCCTAAACCTAATACAACCCCTGAACCCAACACAACCCCCTAAACCCAACACAACCCCTAAACCCAACACAACTCCCTAAACCCAACACAACCCGTAAACTCAACACAACCCCTAAACCTAATACAACCCCTAAACCAAACACAACCCCTAAACCTAACACAACCCCTAAACCCAACACAACTGCCAAAACCCAACACAACCCGTAAACTCAACACAACCCCTAAACATAACACAACCCCTCAACCCAACCCAATACAAACCCTGAACCTAACACAACCCCTAAACATAACACAACCCCTAAACCTAACACAACCCCCTAAACCCAACACAATCCCCTAAACCCAACACAACCCCTAAACCCAACACAACCTGTAAACTCAACACAACCCCTAAACCTAATACAACCCCTAAACCCAACACAACTCCTAAACTCAACACAATCCCTAAACCTAATAGAACCCCTAAACCTAACACAACCTCTAAACCCAACACAATTCCTTAAACCTAATACAACCCCTAAACCCTAACCCTAACCTTCAACCTAACACAACCCCTAAACCTAACACAACCCCTAAACCCAACACAACCCCTAAACCCAACACAACCCCTCAACCTAACACAACCCCTAAACCTAACACAACCCCTAAACCCAACACAACCCCTAAACCCAACACAACCCCTCAACCTAACACAACCCCTAAACCTAACACACCCGCTAAACCCAACACAACCCCTAAACCTAACACACCCCCTAAACCTAACACACCCGCTAAACCCAACACAACCCCTAAACCCAACACAACCCATAAACTCAACACAACCCCTAAACCCAACACAACCCCTAAACCCAACACAACCGCTAAACCCAACACAACCCCTAAACCCAACACAACTCCCTAAACCCAACACAACTCCCTAAACCCAACACAACCCCCTAAACCTAATACAACCCCTAAACCCAACACAACTCCTAAACCCAACACAACCCGTAAACTCAACACAACCCCTAAACCTAACACAACTCCCTAAACCTAACACAACCCCTAAACCTAACACAACCCCTAAGCCCAACACAACCCCTAAACCCAACACAACCCCTAAACCCAACACAACCCCTGAACCTAATACAACCCCTAAACCCAGCACAACCCCTAAACCCAACACAACCCCTAAACCTAATACAACCCCTCAACCTAATACAACCCCTAAACCTAACACAACCCCTAAACCCAACACAACACCTAAACCTAACACACCCCCTAAACCCAACATAACCTCTAAACCCAACACAAACCCTAAACCCAACACAACCCCTCAACCTAACACAACCCCTAAACCCAACACAACCCCTAAACCTAATACAACCCCTCAACCTAATACAACCCCTAAACCTAACACACCCTCTCAACCTAACACATCCCCTAAACCCAACACAACACCTAAACCCAACAGAACCCCTAAACCCAACACATCCCCTAAACACAACACAACCCCTAAACCCAACACAACCCCTAAACCCAACACATCCCCTAAACCCAACACAACTCGTAAAATCAACACAACCCCTAAACCTAACACAACTTCTAAACCCAACACAACCCCTCAACCTAACACAACCCTTAAACCTAACACAACCCCTAAACCCAACACAACCCCTAAACCCAACACAACTCCCTTAACCTAACACAACCCTTAAACCCAACACAACCCCTAAACCCAACAAAACTCCCTAAACCCAACACAACCCCTCAACCTAACACAACCCCTAAACATAACACACCCCCTAAACCTAACACAACCCCCTAAACCCAACACAACCCCCTAAACCCAACACAACCCCTAAACCCAACACAACCTGTAAACTCAACACAACCCCTAAACCTAATACAACCCCTAAACCCAACACAACTCCTAAACTCAACACAACCCCTAAACCTAATAGAACCCCTAAACCTAACACAACCCCTAAACCCAACACAACTCCCTAAACCTAATACAACCCCTAAACCCTAACCCTAACCTTCAACCTAACACAATCCCTAAACCTAACACAACCCCTAAACCCAACACAACCCCTAAACCCAACACAACCCCTAAACCTAACACAACCCCTAAACCCAACACAACCCCTAAACCCAACACAACTCCCTAAACCCAACACAACCCGTAAACTCAACACAACCCCTAAACCCAACACAACCCCTAAACCCAACACAACCGCTAAACCCAACACAACCCCTAAACCCAACACAACTCCCTAAACCCAACACAACCCCCTAAACCTAATACAACCCCTAAACCCAACACAACCCGTAAACTCAACACAACCACTAAACCTAACACAACTCCCTAAACCTAACACAACCCCTAAACCTAACACAACCCCTAAGCCCAACACAACCCCTAAACCCAACACAACCCCTAAACCTAATACAACCCCTAAACCCAACACAACCCCTAAACCTAATACAACCCCTCAACCTAATACAACCCCTAAACCTAACACAACCCCTAAACCCAACACAACACCTAAACCTAACACACCCCCTAAACCCAACAGAACCTCTAAACCCAACACATCCCCTAAACACAACACAACCCCTAAACCCAACACAACCTCCTAAACCCAACACAACTCATAAAATCAACACAACCCCTAAACCTAACACAACTCCTAAACTCAACACAACTTTTAACCTGTAACTTTTAAATAAAGTTACATTTTGCAATTTGGCCTATTAAAACATCATGTCCCATCTTCAATTAATACTTGGACAAGTAGATTTTAATTCAGAGCATATTCTAATGAATTGGTGGTTACTTTTTGAAATCTGCATTAAATGTCTTTAATAAACTCAGGCCTTGGTGTAATAAGTAGTAAAATCACATTAGTTCACCCCAAAATGAAAACGATACTAAAAACAACTCAAGTTGTCACTTGAACACACAAACCACTGTGAACGATCCTCTGTCATAGAGCATGAATGTGCCAACTGAAGTTTTTCACAGGACATTGACATAAATTCTGTGTTGTTACCCACCAAAACCTATCATTTGTTTTTAGAAACCTTGGAATATGACACACAAGTTGCATGGACTACTTTATTGGTAGTTTATTGATACTTTATCGGAAGTCACTCTACTGGGTCGTGATTCTTTTAGATGACCATGATTATTGTGCGCTTCAAATTCCAATCTCATTTTACTATCCAAATACAGTAAGTATTTTTAGGAAAATATAGAAATGTCATGAATGCCATGTTTTTTTGTCCCATTTTCTGGTGTTAATGAATTACGTTACACTCAAAATTGAACACTAACCATCTCACTGAGCCGTACTGTAGACTCTGAAGTGCTCCGGTGATGCAGAGGAGATGCCCACGAACTCTGTAGTGATATGATAGATGTTGGTGAGAATATTGATCTGTTTCTCACCCACACCTATCATATCACTTCTGAAGACATGGATTAAACCACTGGAGTCTTCTGGAGTATTTTTATGTTTCCTTTATGTGCTTTTTGGAGCTTCAGAGTTCTGGTCATCATTCACTTTTATTTTATGAACTTAAAAAGCTGAAATATTCTTCAAAAAATCTGCAGAAGAAAGAAAGTCACACACATCTGGGATGGCATGAGGGTGAGTAAATAATAAGATAATTTTCATTTTTAGGTGAACTATCTCTTTTCAGTTAAATATGAATAAATACCTTCTTAAGGTGTATGTGTTACGATCCCCTGTTGTCTGCCCTATGTTCTCTGTCTCAGTAGTCACGTTCATGTCACGTTCATGCTTCCACACATCATAACAGTATGAGTATTAAGCACATGTAGGGTATCTAAAGTAGGACAATATGTATGACCATTTATGACATAATCATGATAGTGCTACAACAGGAAATGTATCATTGTAATTGCAATTATTTGTGTGACAATTATTCATCAGCCAAACATCATAATCATGAGAGCCCTACACTATGCCAACTGTCATGATTGATAGACTGGAATAATCTTTAAAATAACACATCTTGTTGTTCCACAAAAGAAAGGAAGTCATAAGGGTTTGGAATGACATGCTGGTAAATTATGACTTTTTATTTAAAAGTGAAATATGTCTTAAAATTCAACCATCAGTTTCACAACATTTTGCAATGAAACGTTCAGTAAAAAAGCACTATATAGCTTTCAGTGTTGCTCATGTTAAGTTGAACTCTGCACACTGACAGACAAAAATCTTTGATTTTACATCAGACAGCAGAGTTTATGATATGATGAGATGCTTCTACAGGTTTATATTGAGTAAACCATGTCTTTAGTAATGCATGTGCGTAATATAAGATAGGGTGTTTATACTGTACTATTCTTTCTGTGTATATATTAATGCATCCATGTGTTTATGATAAGAAGAGGTGTTTAAACTGTTGTTTACTGTATGAACTATAGTAGTGCTTGTGTTTATGATATGAGGAGGCATTTATACAGGTGTTATCTTTGGAAACTGTGGCTATAGTATAGGGTTACGTGATATACCGGTACTAACTAAATATTGCAATATAAAAATATATAAATGGTTCGATTTCATCTTGTTGTTCATTTCGTTACCATATTAAAGTACTAAAGCTGCTATTTGCAAAATGTTATGTAATGTGAGAGTTCTGAGGTGAAATCAAAGACCATTTGAAAATAATTATATAAAAGCCTCTATATGGCCAAGTATGATTATTAAACTGCAGAAATTATGTAGTTTAAGGAAATAATATACAGTCACATACACTGCGCACCAGAGTATGAATAAGAGGCGCCTCTCTACCCTGTCATCTTCTTCTCACACACACACACACACACACACACACACACACACACACACACACACACACACACACACACAAGAAAAAACACACAAATGCAACACACACTACTAATGCTTGATTTTCATGCAGTGTGTCCAATAGTATCCATCTGCAGAGCCGCAGATCAGTGTGTTGATTGTATAGATGGCTGTGAACTCTCAAATGAAGTCTTTCTCCATTTCAGCTCACAAGTTGCGGGAAGTTTGATATAACAAACCCTTCAAAAACAGGAAGCACGGCAAATATCTTTCAAAATAAAAGTCTGGCTGAAATGAGAGCTTTATTTAACTGGATGCGTGAAATTGAAGACATTGGAAAACAAAAAAAAAACATTACTACTGTATAAAAGTGTAATATTCAAAGCAGTCTTGGTAAAACTCATTCAAAAAGCAACAATAATATAATTTTAAATGGTTATATTATTAGTATTATTATCTGTAAGCAATATTTTGTAAGAAAGTGTACTGAATATCAGCATGTTGTGATTCAGCCACTGCAGCATTTTGCCTCAGTTAATCAGATTGTTTTCATTTAATGTTTGTGTAACGTTAGTGTAGGAAGCAGGAGCAGGCAGACAGGTGGATCAGATCCAAACACAGTATATTTAAGGCATTGACAAAATAAACAAACACAGGAGCAAATCAAAGGTCCACGATGGGAAAAAGCAAACTAAGGTGCAGAACAAATGCGAGGGTAACGAGCACAGACATGGGCGAGGAACAGAAAACGTCAACGCATGACAACGGGAAGGGAAAACAGCGGGGTTTAAATAAAGAGACACGGTAATGACAAAATGACAGACAGGTGCGGACAATAACACACTGACAGGGCCGGAAACGACGGGAAGAAGGGAAGTGTAGTTTTCACAAAGACAGTGAAACACGGGCGGACAACAAGGAACACATGACAGGGAGCGAGATCGGCAAAACGGAAAACATGGGGCGGACAACAAGGGAACGTGACATGGAACGTGATCGGCAAAACCGAAAACACGGTGCAGACGACACGCAACATGGTGCAGGTGACTCGAAACATGGTGCGGACGACACAAAACCGTGACAGTTTGTTGTGCATCTTTTTTATTTGAACAAAAACTTGTGTTTGTGACAAGATGAAGTGTTTATACAGGTGTCTATTGTGGAAACGGTGTCTATAGTAAAGCATGTCTTTATGATATGAAGTGTTTATACTTGTGTTTACTGTGGTAACTATATCTGTAGTAAATTATGTGTTTATGATGTGATGAGGTGTTTATACTGGTGTTTACTGTGGAACTGTGTCTGTAGTAATGCAAGTGTTTATGATATGATGAGATGTTTTACTGGTGTTTACAGTGGAATCTGTAGTAAAGCATGTGTTTATGATATGATGAAGTGTTTATACTGGTGTTTACTTTGGAAACTATGTCTATAGTAATGCATGTGTTTATGATATGATGAGGTGTTTATACTTGTGTTTACTGAGGTATCTGTGTCTACAGTAATGCTTGTTTATGATATGAGGAGGTGTTTATTCTGGTGTTTACTGTGGAACCTGTTTATGTAGTAAAGAATGTGTTTATGATATGATGAGGTGTTTATACTTGTGTTTACTGAGGTATCTGTGTCTACAGTAATGCTTGTTTATGATATGAGGAGGTGTTTATTCTGGTGTTTACTGTGGAACCTGTTTATGTAGTAAAGAATGTGTTTATGATATGATGAGGTGTTTATACTTGTGTTTACTGAGGTATCTGTGTCTACAGTAATGCTTGTTTATGATATGAGGAGGTGTTTATTCTGGTGTTTACTGTGGAACCTGTTTATGTAGTAAATAATGTGTTTATGATATGATGATGTCTTTATACTCGTGTTAACTTTGGAAACTGTGTACATAGTAATACATGCATTTATGATATGATGAGGTGTTTATACTGGTGTTTACTGTAAAAACTGTGTCTATAGTAATGCAAGTGTATATCATAAGAAGAGGTTTTTACACTGGTGTTTACTGTAAAAACTGTGTCTATAGTAATGCAAGTCTATATCATATGATGAGGTTTTTATACTGGGGTTTACTGTGGTAACTGTTTTTATAGTAATGTGTGCGTTTATGATATGATGAGGTGTTTATACTGGTGTTTACTGTGAAAAATGTGTCTATAGTAATGCATGCATTTATGATACAATGATGTGTTTATACTGGTGTTTACTGTGGTAACTGTTTTTATAGTAAAGCATGCCTTTATGATATGATGAGGTGTTTATACTGGTGTTTACTGAGGAACTGTGTCTCACTTCAAAATCAAATTGTGTTGAAATTCAGCTGTTGGTTGATATTCAGTTGCCAATGTGTTATTAAGAGAAGTATAAAATGTGAGTCCAGTCTGAGGCTAATAAAGTGCAGTGCTGATATATTGATCGTGATCGATCAAGAGTTCAAAAGTCTGATTGCTTTGGAGAAGAAACTGTCATGTATTTGGCTGGTGCGGGTCCTGATGCTGCGATACTGCCTGCCTGATGATAGCAGTGAGAGCAGCCCATGGCTCAGGTGGCTGGAGTCTCTGATGATACTTTTTTCACACATCGCCTGGTATAATTGTCCTGGAGGGAGGGAAGCTCACCTCCGATGATATGTCTGGAGGTTTGCGCCACCCTTTGCAGGTCTTTGCGGTTGTGGGCGGTGCTATTGCTGTACCAGGCAGTGATGCAGCCAGTCAGGATGCTCTCTACAGTGCTGGTGTAGAACCGTGTGAGGATGTGGTGGTTCATTCCAAATTTCCTCAGCCATCTCTGGAAGAATAGGCACTGGTGAGCCTTCTTCACAACGGCCTCAGTGTGGACGGCCATGTGAGTTCCTCAGTGATGTGGACACCAAGGAACTTGAAGCTGGTGACTCTCTCCACCAGTGCTCCATTGATTGTGATGGGGCTGTGTTCTCTGTCTTTTTTCCTGAAGTCCACCATAAGCTCCTTGGTCTTACTGACGTTGAGGGAGAGGTTGTGCTCCTGACATCAGCGTGTCAGAGTGTGCACCTCTACAAATCTTTATCTTACTCTCCTGTTGATCTAAAAGAAAAAGAATATTGTACCAGATATACAGTAACATGCACTTTTTCACGAGCTGGTGTTCAGACCACTCCGTCCCCCGGTAGAGGGCCGGGTGGAGAATCTTTTGTTACTTTTCTTTGTTTGCCGCACCCCCTACATGCTGCAGTACCCACATTGTCAAAAAAGAGCAGTTTCCTCACTCCCTGGGTCACTTAGCCGGTGCCCACAACTTCTGTTCTCATGGCGATCAGACACATAGCACCAGCAGCCGGTCCCCCCTCAACGCGGAGCCTCTGCCTTCACGTGCCCAACTGCACCACACCAGCGCAGGTGGTGACAAGTCCAGAGGTCGTCGCTACAGAACCTCTTCTTCAGTCGCCTACCCACCCCAGGCTGGGTACACAGAGAAAGGTAAATGCTTTGAGCCTCTCCTCAGCACAACGACCTCGTGACGTTGCCTGCTCCCCCCTCCGCGAGGCCACACCTCCAGGTACATCACAAGTGATCATCCCCTTAATTCTCCTTGGATGTATGGCTTACATTTTCCAACCCGTCGCAATGGCTGGCCAGGACCATCCGACTCGGCCACGTGATTCAGTTTGCAAGACGCATGCCCCATTTCAGCGGTGTCTGCTTTTTCTCGGTGCAGGGCAAAAACGCCTCCACCCTGCATGTGGAGATCGCAACCCTTCTGCACAAGGACACGATAGAGCCTGTCCCTCCAGCCGAGATGGAGAAGGGTTTCTACAGCCCTTAATTCATCGTACCCAAGAAAGTCGGTGGGTTGCGGCCAATCTTGGACCTGCAAGTTCTAAACCGGACCTTACACAGACTCCTGTTCAAGATGCTGACACAGAAACATATTCTTACATGCGTCCAGCATCAAGATTGGTTCGAAGCGGTAGACCTGAAGGATGCATACTTTCAAGTCACGTCAATTCAAGTCAATTTTATTTGTATAGCGCCTTTCACAACACACATCGTTTCAAAGCAGCTTTACAGAATATCAGCATTAACAGACGATAAAACTGTAATGTCTATAAAGTCGATTAATCATCATTGTGTAATTTAGATAAAATACGATTTTTAATAGTGTTTAAAAATAATTAAATGATAATTGTATTAATAACCCCAGTGAGCAAGCTGTAGGCGACTGTGGTAAGGAACACAAAACTCCATAAGATGTAGATTAATGGAGAAAAATAACCTTGGGAGAAACCAGACTCACTGTGGGGGCCAGTTCCCTCTGGCTAACATTATGAATGTAATGTAAATATTAATTATGTATAGGTAAAATCATGGTTTAAAATGATTAAACTAAGTGTTAAGGGTCAGTGATTAAACATCGATTGTGTTTGAACTGTAAGATTAATGACCAAAGTCTTTGAAGTCCATCTTGATTAATTGCAGAAGTTCACATAGATGCAATTGTCCATGTTAATTGGCTGATGAAGGCTTTTGTTGGCAATAGTTAGTCTAAGCATTTCATTTCAAGATCGTAGTCCATAAATAGACCGAGGTGATGCAGGTTTGAGTTGGCATCATTTCATCCTCTTAAGTCTGTCATAATAGATTGAAGTGATGTTTGGCTGGCACCGGCTGCATTTAGTCATCATCATCGACATGTAGCAGTGGAGTCCAACACGAAGCAGGAATGGTGCTGGATCCAGCCGGTTCTGGTGACCTCAGGATAGGAGTCCCGAGGCTGAGACAGGGAAACAAATAAAAAGATGTAAGCGTAGATGCCATTTAATTTATTGCAGAGTTAGAGTTAGAGACTTTCATGTCTCAATATTATCCTGTCACAGGCCCTTTCTATGGTTCACTTTATACTGCCAGGCATATCAGTACAAGGTCCTCCCCTTCAGTCTGTCCCTGTCCCCTCATATCTTCACGAAAGTTGCAGAGGCAGCTCTTGCCCCGTTAAGGGAAGTGGGCATTTGCATACTCAACTACCTCGACAACTGGCTAATCTTAGCACACTCTCAACAGTTGATCATTGCACACAGGGACCTGTTCCTCACGCACCTCAGCCAATTAGGGCTTCAGGTCAACTGGGAAAAGAGCAAGCTCTCCCCGGTTCAGAGCATCTCTTTTCTTGGCATGGAGTTAGACTCAGTCTCAATGACAGCACGCCTCACAAGCGAGCGCGTGCGCACAGTCGGTCCTGAACTGCCTGAGTACGTTCAGACCGCACAGCGGTCCCACTGAAACAATTTTATAGGCTCCAGGGGCATATGGCATCCTCAGCGTTGGTCGCGCCACTCGGGTTGATGATATGAGACCACTTTAGCACTGGCCTCAGACTCGAGTCCTGAGATGGGCATGGCACTGTGGCACATACCGTGTGACCCTCACCCCTTCTTGCCATCACTTATTCATCCCTTGGAAAGACCTTTGTTTTCTACGGGCAGGAGTCCCCCTAAAGCAGGTGTCCAGATGCGTCATAGTTACTATGGACTCTCATTGCTTGTCGCAACTAGCCAGCCATCTCCTCCTTTGGAGTCAGTACCACTCATATCCCAGGCAACCTAAATGCCATTGAAGACGTGCTGTCATGACAGGTAATGCTCAGCGGAGAATGGAGCCTCAACCCTCAGGTGGTCCAGCTGAATTGGGCTTGGTTCGGCACAGCACAGGTAGATCTGTTCACCTCCCGAGATTCCACCCACTGCCCACTCTGGTACTCTCTGACGGAAGCTCCCCTCGGAACAGATGTGCTGGCACACAGCTGGCCCAAGTACGCATTTCCCCCAGTGAGCCAACTTGCACAAATCTTGTGCAAAGTCAGGGAGGATGAGGATCAAGTCATTCTCGTGGACCCCTACTGGCCCACTCGGACTTGGTTCTCGGATCACACGCTCCTTGCGACAGCACCTCCATGGCAAATTCTCCTGAAGTAGGACCTTCTTTCTCAGGGATGGGGAACCCTCTGGCATCCACACCCAGACCTCTAGAACCTTCAACGTCTGACTCTTGGACGGGATGTGGAAGGTCTAAAACGGTTTACCACCAGCCACCATAGACCCGATCACTCAAGCCAGAGCTTCCTCTACCAGGCTTTATGTCCCAAAGTGGCACTTATTGGCAAATGGGGGTTCTTTACGATCTGAAGACCCGTAGAGGTGCTTAGTCGATCAGTGATCCCTTTCCTGCAGGAGAGGCTGGAGGGGCGGCTGCCCCCCTGCACCTTGAAGGTCTATATAGCCGTCGTAGCTCCTCACAACGATGCAGTGTATGGTAAGTTGTTTGGGTAGCATGACCTGATCATTCGATTCCTTAGAGGCAACCAGAGGATGAACCCTCCTAGGCCATGCCTGTTCCCCTTATGGGATCTCTCCGTTGTCCTCTCAGTCCTTCGGAGAGCCCCGTTTATGCCGCTAGAATCAGTCAAACTAAAGGCTCTCTCCTTGAAGATGACCCTCCTGATTGCGCTCACTTCCATCAAGAGGGTTGGGGACCTGCAAGCATTTTCTGTCAGCGATGCTTGCCTGGAGCACAGTCCGGCAGACTCTCACTTCCCAGATGCATGTTATAATGTTAGATGCTCCCAGCTGCATCTAACACTATATGAAGAGAAAACATAGAGAGAAAAAAGGCTGCAGTTGGCGCAGCCTCCTCCCAGGCTAGTTACATCGCTTCCCTCCCTCAGGGGTGTGGGGAACTATGACATCTCTTGGGGCGTTCGTGAAGGTTACGTGCAGTCTGATGCACCTGCTAATTTCGCACGCAGCAGCTTGCTTGTACCTGCATCAGCAGCCCACGTAACACATTCAGTGTTGTGGCATTTTTAGATAGGAACCCCTAGTGTCAATACATCGACACAACATCGAGTGAGTGACAGAATGGGAATGTCTCGGTTATTGTCGTAACCTACGTTCCCTGATGGAGGGAACGAGACTTTGTGTTCCTCTTGCCACAACACTGTACTAAGCCGCTGAAAAGGCAGGGACCTTACTCTCGGCTCCTCAGCTTAAAACCTGTCTGAACAGACGCACACTTCCCTCCTTTTATTCCGTATGTCTGGGGGAGGAGCATACAAATTCTTTTCGCCAATTCTCATTGGCCTTTTCTCAAAGATAGGGGTAACCGAGGCTCTCAAGAGAGACCCCTGGTGTCACTACATCGACACACCATCTCGTTCCCTCCATCAGGGAACGGAGGTTACGACAGTAACCAAGACGATTTTTAGAAGAATATTTCAGCTCTGTAGGCACATACAATGCAAGTGGCTGGTGATCAGACCTTTCTAGCTCCAAAGATTTCTAAAATACATGTCAAATTCATAGAGATGTAGTCTTTGTGTTCATGTTGGTTTCACCAATTTTATAAAATTGTCTATAAACATTTTTTTAAATACAAATATCAGCTTTATATGAGACTGTGGCAGCGGGGGCATGGTCAAGCGCCCGTCCGGGAGAGGAAAGCGGTAAGGGCGCTTACACCTGAGCTAAATTATGCCTAAACACCTGTCTCTAATTCCAGTGAGCACGAGGAGAGCGGCATAAAAACAGACACAGAGCCTCCAGACGGGGAGAGAGACCACAAGCAGACCCAGTGTTTGTCATTTGTATTGTGTGTGCAAATAGTGTGAGGAAAATATAATTAAAAAGACTTACCTTGAGAGGAAGACCTGTTTCCTGTCCTCCTTCACTAGAACGGTGTCACACTGGTGCCGAAACCCGGGATATTATGGAGCAAAGTCGCCCCATAGAGTCCTCCCAGCTGGCAGAAGTCCTCCAATCCCTGCTTGAGCTCCGGCAGGACCAAGAACGCCGGTTTTTTGAGATCATGTGGGCTCAGGCAGAGGACCGGCTCGCCATCCGGAGCCTCCTCAGCCAGGAGACGGAGCCGGCCACAGCCGCGACCCCGGACAGCCGCGCTACGCTACCCCCGCCCACGTTACAGAAGATGGGGGCAGCAGATGATCCTGAGGCCTTCCTCGACTTGTTTGAGCGGACGGCCGAAATCTGGGGCTGGCCGCCCGAACAGTGGGCAGCCCGTCTAATTCCTCTCCTGTCCGGGGAAGCTCAACTCACGGCACAACAACTGCCGGCGACAAATCTCCTGGCTTACACTGACCTGAAGAGGGCCATTCTGCAACAGGTCGGTCAGAGCCCGGAAGAGAATCGCCAGCTCTTCTGGGGCATGAAGTTGGAGAAGTCCGATCGCCCGTTCGCGTTTGCCCAACGGCTCCCGGGACGCCTGTCGGCGCTGGCTGCTCGCGGGGGACCACGACGTCGAGGGAGTAATCGACCAGGTGGTACTGGAACAGTTCATTCAACGGCTGCCTCGGAAGACGGCGGGGTGGGTCCAGTGCCATCACCCGGCGTCGCTGGAGGAAGCTGTTCGGCTAGCGGAGGACCACTTGGCGGCGATCCCGAGGGCGGACGAGCCCTCTTCTTCTCTCTCTCTCTCTCCCCTTCCCTTGTATCTGCCCATGCCCTCGCCCCCTCCCCTGTGTTTTCTCCTTCTGTTCTCTCCCCAGGGCCCGTTACTGCCCCGCGCAGGCATGGAGGGTTCCAGAGACCTGCTCCCCGGCCGTGGGAGAATGCGCCCTCCCATTCCCCGTCTTTCAGCCGCTCTCCTCCTCAGGTGGAGGCGCCCGCCAGCACAAGTGCAGCCGCAATGCCTGGGCCGGCCTGTTGTAGGTGCGGGGACCCGGGCCACTTCCGGGATCAGTGTCCACTGATGGAGGTGGGGAAGGTGGTGCGGGTCTCCGACGTCCTGCAGGCTGCCCCCTATCGGGCTGGAGCATACCAGATTCCGGTAAGGATCAGGGGGGGTATTTACCAAGCTTTGCTGGATACCGGCTGCAATCAGACCACCATCCACCAACGCTTGGTTCAACCCGGGCTTTGGGTTTATCTAAACTGGTGAGGGTGAGGTGTGTGCATGGGGATGTTCACAAATATCCCATGGTGACGCTTGGCGATTATATTTAGGGGAAAAAACATAGTGTGGAGGCAGCGGTTAGTTCTCGCCTCACCCATCCGCTAATCTTGGGTACTGATTGGCCGAATTTTAAAGATATATTAGAGGGTATTTGTGCGGATGGGTCCTGCATAAAGAGGTGTGCGGTGTGCGATGCTTTGGCAGGGAGGCGGAGCCGGACCGCCCTCGGCTGCTCGAATGACGAGGAAAGGGCGAGGTGGCCGCCCCTCCTCTCAGGGAATTCCCTGAAGGGACTTTCCTCTAGAGCAGTCGCGGGATCTAAACTCTTAAACATGCTCTTGACCAAGTGAGAGTGATTGATGGTCAACAGCTCCGCCGGGCGTCGCCATTGCATACCCATACTTTGCTATGATTAAAGATCGGTTATATAGAGTGACGCAGGACGCTCAAACAAAGGAGGAAGTGACACAATTATTGATTCCACGAAGCCGCCGGAAATGGTTTTCCAGGCTGCTCACTACAATCCTATGGCCGGTCACCTAGGGGAACGGAAAACACTTCTCCGCCTAATAGCCCGCTTCTATTGGCCGGGCATTGGCGGTGACGCCTGCAGGTGGTGTGCGGCGTGCCGTGAATGTCAGCTGGTAAACCCACCGCCACCCCAAAAGCACCATTGCGCTCTCTACCATTAATCGAGGTCCCCTTCGAGAGAATTGGGATGGACCTCGCCGGGCCATTAGAACAGTCAGCACGCGGACATCGCCGTGTTAGTCCTAGTGGATTACGCGATGCGATATCCGGAAGCAGTGCCTCTGAGCAACATCTCCGCGACGTAGTGTTGCAGGGGCACTCTTCAAGATAATCTCCGGTGGGGATTCCGAAAGAAATCCTCACCCGATCAAGGCACGACTTTTATGTCACGTAACACTTCGCGAACTTTACGAGCTCTTGGGCATCAAATCGATTCAAGCACTAGCGCTTACCACCCGCAGACAGATGGCCTAGTGGAACGATTTAATAAAACGCTCAAGAACATGATTCAGTAAATTGCATACACGAGGACGCTAGAAATTGGGATAAGTGGCTAGACCCCCTGTTGTTTGCAGTACGAGAGGTCCCACAAGCCTCCACCGGGTTCTCTCCGTTTGAGCTGCTGTACGGGCGACGCCCCCGCGGTGTCCTTGACGTCATCCGTGAAGCGTGGGAGGAGGGACCTTCTAATAGTAAAAATGAAATTCAGTTTGTTCTCGATCTTAGAGCAAAGCTCCACACACTGGGGCGATTAACACAGGAGAATTTGCTCCAAGCTCAAGAACGCCAACGCCGGCTGTATGACAGGGGTGCTCGGCTACGGAATTTGAACCGGAGATAAGGTACTCAGATTACTCCCAACATCGAAGCTCTAAATTACTCGCCAAGTGGCAAGGACCCTTTGAGGTCACACGACGAGTTGGGGATCTCGATTATGAAGTTAAATGTACCAATAGAGGGCGCGACGTCAAATTTATCACCTCAACCTCCTGAAATTATGGAGGGAGGAGGCGGCCTCTGTGACGCTGGCCACGGTAGTTCCGAGAGGGCAGAGCTCGGGCCGGAGGTAAACAAAAACTACAATCTCAACACTCCGGTTACTTGTGGAGACCAACTCTCACCGCGGCAGCTCACAGAGGTTTCTGAATTACAAAAGGAATTTGCGGATGTGTTTTCCCTCTACCGGGCCGTACAAACATCATACAGCACCACATCGAGACCGAGCCGGGCGCGGTGGTGCGTTGTCGCTCTATCGCTAACTCGAACATAAAAAGAAAATAGTACGGGAAGAATTAGATGCGATGCTTGATATGGGCGTAATAGAGGAATCCCACAGTGATTGGTCCAGCCCGGTTGTTCTTGTTCCCAAGAGTGATGGGTCTGTTCGATTCTGTGTGGATTACAGAAAAGTCAACGCGGTGTCTAAATTTGACGCTGCACTCAATGCCCCGGTTGATGAACTGCTCGATCGGTTAGGTACTGCTCGATTTTATTCGACCTTGGATTTAACAAAGGGTTATTGGCAGATCCCCTTTACACCAATGTCCCGTGAGAAAACAGCCTTCACTACGCCGTTTGGGTTACACCAATTTGTGACGCTTCCTTTCGGTTTGTTTGGGGCACCAGCCACGCTTCAGCGACTCATGGATCGGATCCTCAGACCGCGACACCGCGTACGCCGCTGCCTATTTAGATGATATTATCATGTATAGCAATGATTGGCAGCGCACATGCAACATCTGAGGGCCGTCCTGAGATCGCTGCGGCGGCGGGCTCATGGCAAACCCTAAGAAGTGCGTGATTGGGCGTGGAGGTACGGTATCTGGGGTTCCACTTGGGTCATGGCCAGGTGCGGCCCCAAATTGATAAGACCGCGGCGATTGCGACTTGCCCTAGACCGAAGACCAAAAAGGGGGTGAGGCAGTTCCTGGGGCTGGCTGGCTATTATAGAAGGTCCGTGCCTAATTATTCGGACGTCACCAGCCCGCTGACTGACCTCACTAAAAGGGGGCTCCAGATCCGGTTCAATGGTCGGAGCAGTGTCAACAGGCGTTTATGCAGGTTAAAGCCGCACTTTGTGGGGGCCGCTTCTTCATGCACCTGACTTCTCTCTCCTTTTATTTTGCAGACGGACGCTTCAGACAGAGGGCTGGGGGCCGTACTCTCGCAGGTGGTGGAGGGGGAGGAGCGCCCGGTGCTGTACATTAGCCGTAAGCTCTCCTTAAGGGAGACTAAGTACAGCACTGTGGAGAAGGAGTGTTTGGCCATCAAGTGGGCAGTCCTCACCCTCCGGTATTACCTGCTGGGGCGGGCCTTCACCCTCTGCTCGGATCACGCCCCACTCCAGTGGCTCCACTGCATGAAAGATACTAACGCCCGGATCACCCGTTGGTATCTGGCTCTCCAGCCCTTTAAATTCAAGGTGGTCCACAGACCGGGGGTGCAGATGGCTGTCGCCGACTTTCTCTCCAGGAATGGAGGGGGAGTGGTAGACAGGCCAGATGGTGCCCCGGCCTGAGTCGGGCGGTGGGGGTATGTGGCAGCGGGGGCGTGGTCAAGCGCCTGTCCGGGAGAGGAAAGCGGTAAGGGCGCTTACACCTGAGCTAAATTATGCCTAAACACCTGTCTCTAATTCCAGTGAGCACGAAGAGAGCGGCATAAAAACAGACACAGAGCCTCCAGACGGGAAGAGAGACCACAAGCAGACCCAGTGTTTGTCATTTGTATTGTGTGTGCAAATAGTGTGAGGAAAATATAATTAAAAAGACTTACCTTGAGAGGAAGACCTGTTTCCTGTCCTCCTTCACTAGAACGGTGTCACAGAGACTTTTCTTTATTTATTTATGAGGTATCTGGATGGTTTTATTTTTACCTCAAAGGTCATGTGGTGAACATGACCTTTGAGGTAAAAATAAAACAATAACACATCCATCCTATGGTCTATTTACGTAATTGTTTTGTGTGAATTATATATATATATTAGGGCTGTGGATTTAACGCATTAATAACGTGTGATTAATTTTACAAAAAATAACGTGCTAAAATGTTGAATTCACGCATTTAATCGCAATGCTTTCCTGAGAGATTCAAGCTTGTAGTACCACCTGTTTACTCCAGAAGGCAGTAAGTAAAATTTCAGCTGTGTGAGCAATGCGCAGTTTATTACAGTGAACAAAACATTAACAACTCTTCAGCGGACACACAACATAAACGTGCAAACCAAGGGATCTCAAGATGTGTTTAAAGATTGAGTATTACACTATATTTAACTTGACACAGTGACCTAAACATTTTATTTTTATGACGCAACACACCCGAGACACTACACAAGCATGTCTAATGCAGGTCGTATGGTCTTTACCTCACAAATACTTAATTACCAACAAGATTAAGGAGGTGTCCTTTAAACTGTTACAACGTTTTTACCCAGTCAATCTTTATTTAAGAAACATGCTCCCTGAAATAGATCCACTTTGCTCCTTCTGTAATGCTGTAGATGAATCTGCCCCTTTTCTTTTTTGGAATGTGTCCACGCTGTAGTATTTTGGAAAAATGTGTTTGTTTGTACATACCTCTATTTTAACTAGTTTTTCTTTGCTTTTTAAAGACATTTTATTTGGTTTTCACAGTTTTGATAACTTAAGTTAATATTTTCGGATTAATCTGTTTATTTTTCTTTCTTGCCAAGTTTTTTATACTTTTTTGACCAAGTCTATATTTGCACTTTTTTGTAAAGATTAATATATTATTTAAATGCTCTTTTACCTCCAACAACTCCAGCATTGAAAAGCATTGCACTATGTAATGAATATAATGTCTTGGCGTTATTTTAAAATATATCTGTAGTATTGTGTACTATGTATGGCTTGTTTCTAAAAAATTAAAATGTCTGACGCGGGTGTTCATTGACGGGTCCTTAAACAAGCCCTCATAATAAACCTCCAACTGATTGATAAATTCACTTGTGAAATGGATTGCTGTGAACTGTGTCAATGATTGACTTATGATAAATAATATGTTAGTAAACAATACATTGTAATCTAAAGCCAATTCTATATTGTTTTATTAATGATGAACTCTTCTGCTACAAGAATGTAATGCATTTTAATTATCTGAATATTTTTTATTATATATATACACTCACCTAAAGGATTATTAGGAACACCTGTTCAATTTCTCATTAATGCAATTATCTAATCAACCAATCACATGGCAGTTGCTTCAATGCATTTAGGGGTGTGGTCCTGGTCAAGACAATCTCCTGAACTCCAAACTGAATGTCAGAACGGGAAAGAAAGGTGATTTAAGCAATTTTGAGCGTGGCATGGTTGCTGGTGCCAGACGGGCCGGTCTGAGTATTTCACAATCTGCTCAGTTACTGGGATTTTCACGCATAACCATTTCTAGGGTTTACAAAGAATGGTGTGAAAAGGGAAAAACATCCAGTATGTGGCAGTCCTGTGGGTGAAAATGCCTTGTTGATGCTAGAGGTCAGAGGAGAATGGGCCGACTGATTCAAGCTGATAGAAGAGCAACTTTGCCTGAAATAACCACTCGTTACAACCGAGGTATGCAACAAAGCATTTGTGAAGCCACAACACGCACAACCTTGAGGCGGATGGGCTACAACAGCAGAATACCCCACCGAGTACCACTCATCTCCAGTACAAATAGGAAAAAGAGGCTACAGTTTGCAAGAGCTCACCAAAATTGGACAGTTGAAGACTGGAAAAATGTTGCCTGGTCTGATGAGTCTCGATTTCTGTTGAGACATTCAGATGGTAGAGTCAGAATTTGGCATAAACAGAATGAGAACATGGATCCATCATGCCTTGTTACCACTGTGTGGGGGATATTTTCTTGGCACACTTTAGGCCCCTTAGTGCCAATTGGGCATCGTTTAAATGCCACGGCCTACCTGAGCATTGTTTCTGACCATGTCCATCCCTTTATGGCCACCATGTACCCATCCTCTGATGGCTACTTCCAGCAGGATAATGCACCATGTCACAAAGCTCGAATCATTTCAAATTGGTTTCTTGAACATGACAGTGAGTTCACTGTACTAAAATGGCCCCCACAGTCACCAGATCTCAACCCAATAGAGCATCTTTGGGATGTGGTGGAATGGGAGCTTCATGCCCTGGATGTGCATCCCACAAATCTCCATCAACTGCAAGATGCTATCCTATCAATATGGGCCAACATTTCTAAAGAATGCTTTCAGCACCTTGTTGAATCAATGCCATGTAGAATTAAGGCAGTTATGAAGGCGAAAGGGGGTCAAACACAGTATTAGTATGGTGTTCCTAATAATCCTTTAGGTGAGTGTATATATATCATTTTTAAATATTTAAAGATAACTATGTATAATTATATATTGATATAAATATGTAAAATCATTATATATTTTTATATGAGGGTCTTTCTCAGCAAATATTTGTATATGCTATTAAATGTGATTAATTAATCGGGACACTGTGTAATTAATTTGATAAAAAAATGTAGCGATTGACAGCCCTAATATATATATATATATATATATATATATATATATATATAATAGATACAAATATGAGTGTTATGTCATTGACCCATTAACATTGGCCTCTAAATCACCCAAACAATAATATTTCACAGCAATACTGTGAGACATCAACCAAGCTTGATTCCACCCTCCACTCAACGATTACTCTCTCCGGATTACTAATCTAACACACCTGTTCACCATTAGCAACCTCATCAACACGCACTATAAATCACTCACCATAACCCCAGTTCAGCGTCAAGCCTCCAACAGGAACAGACCTTTCACCGTTGTCTTCTGAACCCCTGATGCATCCCGATTGCTGAAACGTAACATAGACTCACCTGAAATTATCTAACCTCTGTGTCCTCGCTCTGTTGTCTCCAGGACTCCTGTTCATATGGCCAATCGCCAGTTCTCCTGTATCCCTCCGATCCGCCAGTGAGTCTTCCGAACCTGTTTGCTAGTGACTGCTTCTGAAAGAGAGGATTTGTATCACTGAACTGTGACTACTCGTTGCCCACATTCCCGAAGTGGTTGTGCTTACCTGTTGCCCGTCCTGCACCGAGTGATCGTCACCGTATCTGCACCTGAACTGACTAAATACTCACCTAACACTCTTGCCACCTAAAATAAAGCTGTGTTTGGATTCACTTACCTCTGCCTCCTTGCTTATATCCTGACAGAAGGCTTGACCATACACCGCTATGAATCCTGCACAGCCCGAAGACGATGCTGTTTTGTGTCTAGAGCATTACAGAATACCTGACCCAACCATTATGGACCCAGCAGTCTGACTCTTGGATTTTCGTCAGGGGAATCAACCCCTGGAGGCATATGTGGTGGACTTTCGTGCCCTGGCAAACCAGGTTAACTTTGGTGAGGTAGCCCTTAAGGACACTTTTTATTATGGGCTAAATGAGCCAACCTCTTCTTGTATGCCTGGTGGTCGCTGTTCCCTCAGCCTGGCTCAATATATTGACCTCGCCCTACTGTTCACTGGTTCTGCGTTCACTGTTGGGGAGGCCGAGCCAGTGTTCCACAACATAGCCGCAAGACCAGAGCCCCCAGTCTCGAAGCCTGCCACGGCCCCAGTCTCGAAGCCTGCCACGGCCCCAGTCTCAGAGCCCACGCCTGTCACGGTGAGCGAGCCTGCGCCCACGCCTGTCACAGTGAGCGAGCCTGCACCCACGCCTGTCACTGTGAGCGAGCCGGCGCCCACGCCTGTCACGGTCAGCGAGCCTGAGCCCTCGTCAGCCACGGTCAGCGAGCCTGAGCCCTCGTCAGCCATGGTCAGCGAGCCTGAGCCCCTTTCAGCCACGGTCAACCAGCCAGAGCCCTTAGGCCCCGATGTCAGTGAGCCAGTGCCTGTAGCCTCAACCGTCCCTGAGCCAGTGCCTGTAGCCTCGACCGTCCCTGAGCCAGCACCTGTAGCCTCGGCCGTCCCTGAGCCAGCACCTGTAGCCTCGACCGTCCAAGAGCCAGCGCCAATAGCCATGACCGTCCAAGAGCCAGCGCCAGTAGCCATGACCGTCCAAGAGCCAGCGCCAGTAGCCATGACCATCCAAGAGCCAGTGCCAGTAGCCATGACCGTCCAAGAGCCAGCGCCAGTAGCCATGACCGTCCAAAAGCCAGCGCCAGTGGTCGTGCCTGTCCAAGAGTCAGCGCCTCTAGAGCCTCCCAGGGCTCCGTCTCTCAGGTCCCTCGAGTCTTCCAGGGCTCCTCCTCCCGAGCTTCCCAGAGCTCCGCCTCCCGAGCTTCCCAGAGCTCCGCCTTCCGAGCTTCCCAGAGCTCCGCCTTCCGAGCTTTCCAGAGCTCCACCTCTCGAGCTTTCCAGAGCTCCGCCTTCCGAGCTTCCTAGAACTCTGCCTTCTGAGCTTCCCGAGTTCTCCAGAGCTCCGCCTCCCGAGCTTTCCAGAGCTCCTGCTACCGAGCCTCCCAGGGCTCCGCCTCTCAGGTCCCTCGAGTCTTCCAGGGCTCCTCCTCCCGAGTCTTCCAGGGCTCCTCCTCCCGAGCTTTCCAGGGCTCCTCCTCCCGAGCTTTCCAGAGCTCCGCCTTCCGAGCTTTCCAGAGCTCCGCCTTCCGGGCTTTCCAGAGCTCTGCCTTCCGAGCTTTCCAGAGCTCCTCCTCCCGAGCCTCCCAGGGCTCCGCCTCACAAATCCCTTGAGTCTTCCAGGGCTCCTCCTCTCGAGCCTTCCAGGGCTCCGCCCCTCCAGCCTCTCGAGCCTCCCTGGACTCCGCCCCTCCAGCCTCTCGAACCTCCCAGGGCTCTGCCCCTCCAGCCTCTCGAACCTCCCAGGGCTCCGCCCCTCAAGCCTCCGCCCCTCAAGCCTCTCGAGCCTCCCAAGGCTCCGCCCCTCAAGCCTCTCGAGCCTCCCAGGGCTCCGCCTCTCGAGCCTTCCAGGGCTCTGCCCCTCGAGCCTCTCGAGCCTTCCAGGGCTCCGCCTCTTGAGTCTCTTGAGCCTCCCAGGGCTCCACCTCTCAAGCCTCTCGAGCCTTCCAGGGCTCCACCCCTCAAGCCTCTCGAGCTTTCCAGGACTCCGCCCCTAAAGCCTCTCGAGCCTTCTAGGGCTCCGCCCCTCAAGCCTCTCGAGCCTTCTAGGGCTCCGCTCCTCAAGTCTCTCGAGCCTCCCAGGGCTCCGTCCCTCAAGTCTCTCGAGCCTTCCTGGGCTCCGCCTCCAGAGCCTACTATGGCTCTTCTCCCTGAACCTCCATCAGCTCCACCTCCCGAGCCTCCCACGGCTCTGCCTCCTGAGCCTCCCACGGCTCTACCTCCTGAGCCTCCCACGGCTCCGCCTCCTGAGCCCCCCGAACCTTCCTCGGCTCCGCCTTCAGAGCCTTCCAGGTCTCCGCCTCTAGAGTCTCCTGAGCCTCCCGAGCCTTCCTCGGCGCCGCCTCCTCAGTCTCTCAGTGCTCCGCCTGCCGAGTCTTCCACGGCTCCGCCTTCCAGGGCTCCGCCTGCCAAGTCTTCCACGGCTCCACCCCCGGAGTCCTCCTTGGCTCCGCCTCCCACGGCTCCGCCCCCAGAAACCCTTTCTCACATGGTTCTGCCAGCTCCTCCAGTAACCATTACTCTTCCCTGGCCTCCTGACCCTCTTCCTGTCCTGTGGCCTCCTCCCAGGCCTCCTGACCCTGTTCCCGACCTGTGGCCTCCTCCCAGACCTCCTGACCCAGTTCCTGTCCTGTGGTCACCTTCCAGGCCCCCTGACCCAGTCCCTGTCCTACAGTCGCCTTCCAGGCCCCCTGACCCAGTCTCTGCCCTATGGCTGCCTCCCGCACCTCAACCCAGTCACCTACCAACTTCGCCTGCCTGCTCAGTACCGCATCCACCCCACGACGTCGGGGTCCAAGGTCCGCTGGCGCGGACTCTGGAGGGGGGGTACTGTGAGAGATCAACCAAGCTTGATTCCACCCTCCACTCAACGATCACTCTCTCCGGATTACTAATCTAACACACCTGTTCACCATTAGCAACCTCATCAACACGCACTATAAATCACTCACCATAACCCCAGTTCAGTGTCAAGCCTCCAACAGGAACAGACCTTTCACCGTTGTCTTCTGAACCCCTGATGCATCCCGATTGCTGAAACGTAACGTAGACTCACCTGAAATTATCTAACCTCTGTGTCCTCGCTCTGTTGTCTCCAGGACTCCTGTTCATATGGCCAATCGCCAGTTCTCCTGTATCCCTCCGATCCGCCAGTGAGTCTTCCGAACCTGTTTGCTAGTGACTGCTTCTGAAAGAGAGGATTTGTATCACTGAACTGTGACTACTCGACGCCCACATTCCCGAAGTGGTTGTGCTTACCTGTTGCCCGTCCTGCACCGAGTGATCTTCACCGTATCTGCACCTGAACTGACTAAATACTCACCTAACACTCTTGCCACCTAAAATAAAGCTGTGTTTGGATTCACTTACCTCTGCCTCCTTGCTTATATCCTGACAAATACAGTATATCAATGTTTATTTCAAAAACTTCTGTGTTGGACTTGTTTGTTCATGTGATGATAAATTGATAGGTGATTCAATTTATAAGCTCTCTGATCGATGTTTACTTATTTGATTGAAACCCTTTATAAAGTCTTCATAGACACAGTACTCATCATGTAACAGCTCCTTATAAATTTACTATGATAACCAACCACAGAATACCATAGTGACTGTAAATCATTACAAATTACGACTGTATCTCCATCAAACAGTGTAAAAAGCTTTTTGTCATTTCTTATATTTGGTGACAGTAAGTGCCATAGTTGTACTATAGTAACAGTAACAATAGAAACCATGTTAACTGGCAGTAATGGTTACCATGGTGATATGATGTCCAGCTGGTTCTGGGAAGATAACACGTGCATTATTTTAATAAAAAGATTTACTAAATTAGTGTTTTTATGTAAACGTTTACTAAACTGTGTGACAGAGAGCGATGAAATAAACCATAATACACACAAATATCATGTATGTTCATGACACACATGCGCTCACAGCAGCTGTAATGTATCCGTGACAGCTGACAGTGCTGAATCCATCACTGAATGATGATTTAACATTATAAAAACATTAACAACATGAAAGATTCATAAGCACTTCCTCATCAACTCCCGCCAACTGCTTCAAATGTGATGTCACAGACAGTGCTCTCCTGATTGGCCTCAAAGAGTGTTGTCATTCCCTATAGTTAAAGGTGATTGGTCAGGAAAATAAGAAGACATTTATTAGTTTTATTCAATTACATGAATGAATTGTACTTTAAAGACTGTTAACTTCTATCATGAGACATTATCTCTGTATACATACGTGATTCAGCTCATTACAAGTGTGGGGTTTTGTATTTCCCCATTACAGATAGTGACACAATAAAATTTTTTGCAAAATATATGCTTATAAAGATACTGTGTATAAGGGCACAATAGTGTGTTTCAACAAGCATTGTGGTAGGGTAAAGTTTCAAATTAATTATTTTAATCCCTGTATTGCCTACGTGTTTGCACTTTGATATTCAATTTGACATTTAATTTGGTTGAAAGTACTGTGGTATTTTCAAGTATAAATAAAAAATGTAATGCTGTCCAGTCGTGAAGTATTGATCAGTATTTTCTATTTAAGAGATGCTTCATCATAAATTGCTCCTGTGGTCAATACGGTTTTACAATGCCATCAATCTTTCTGCTCACTTTGTTAGATTTCCTCTCTTTTATTTTTCTCCTTTCAGAGTTTGAAATGTGACTGAACTCTTTTCATGTGAGTTTGAACTATTACATGCTGCCTGCATGCTGATTCCCCATTATACACAATATATGTTCACTGTGCCTGTAATTATTCTTCACTTAAAGCACTATGATCAAAATCACAACTGCTACTTGACTTTCACCTCAAACTGCTCAATTGTGTTTCACTGAATTAGATCTGACAACAAAGCTGATCAAATTTATGTGATCTGTAAGACAGTGTTAAATTGAATGTGTAAGACAGCATGTGTTACTGTAGCTGTACTGAATCCATTTGTGATCGGGCAGTGGTGGTTTCCTTTAGGACCTGTGTGTGTGTGGTTTACGAGGACTTTTTTTTAGGTTAAAATCTGGTAATTACAAGGGTATTATGCTATAAATGTGGTATATGAGGACATTTCTAGTGTTTCATTGTAAACAATTTTTTATTGAAAATGTAAAAATGCAGAAAGTTTTTTGTGAGGGTTAGGGGATAGAATCTATAGTTTGTACAGTATAAAAATAACTATGTATATGGACCTCATAATGATAGCTGCACCAATGTGTGTGTGTGTGTGTGTGTGTGTGTGTGTGTGTGTCCAAAATAATGTTTGTATTTCCTCCATTGTTGCACACCCTTCAGCTGTCATAGAAACACAAACAGACCTACATACAGTATGAATTAATATTTTAAATGGATGTAAATAAGTACATAATTGTGGCAGCGGGGGCGTGGTCAAACGCCCGTCCGGGAGAGGAAAGCGGTAAGGGCGCTTACACCTGAGCTAAATTATGCCTAACACCTGTCTCTAATTCCAGTGAGCACGAGGAGAGCGGCATAAAAGCAGACACAGAGCCTCCAGTCAAGGGAGACGACAAGCCAACTCAGTGCGCTTGTATTACATTGTGGGTTGTAAAGAAAGAGAATAAAAGCTTACCTTGCGCTGAACACCTGTTTCCTGTCCTCCTTCCTGTGGGAAGTGTTACACTGGTGCCGAAGCCCGGGAGTTGTTCATCCAAGTATGGAGATGGGTCGCCCCGTAGAGTCCTCCCAGCTGACGGAGGTCCTCCAGTCCCTTGCGACACTACACCAGAGCCACCAACAATCCCTGCTTGAGCTCCGGCAGGACCAGGATCGGCGGTTTTTTGAGATCATGCGGGCTCAGGCAGAGGACCGGCACGCCATCCGGAGCCTCCTCAGCCAGGAGACCGCGCCGGCCACAGCCGCGACCCCGGACACCCGCTCCACGCTGCCCCCGCCCACGTTACAGAAGATGGGGGTAGCAGACGATCCTGAGGCCTTTCTGGATTTGTTTGAGCGAACGGCAGAAATCTGGGGCTGGCCGCATGAACAAGAGCCATTTTGCAAGGGGTCGGTCGGAGCCCGGAAGAGAATCGTCAGCTCTTCCGGGGCATGAAGTTGGAAAAGTCCGGTCGCCCGTTCGCATTTGCCCAACGGCTCCGGGATGCCTGTCGGAGGTGGCTGCTCGCGGGGGACCGCGACGTCGAGGGTGTTATCGATCAGGTGGTACTGGAGCAATTTAGTCAACGGCTGCCCCGGAAAACAGTGGGTCCAGTGCCACCGCCCGGCGTCGCTGGAGGAAGCCGTTCGTCTCGCAGAGGACCATCTGGCGGCGATCCCGAGGGCGGACGAGCCCTCTTCTTTGTCTCTCTCTCTCTCTCCCCTTCCCTTCTGTCTGCCCATGCCCTCGCCCCCTCCCCTTTGGTCTCTTCTTCTGTTCTCTCCCCAGGGCCCGTTCCTGCCCCGCGCAGGCATGGAGGGTTCCAGAGACCAGCTTCCTGGCCTTGGGAGAATGTACCCTCCCACTCCCCGTCTTTCTGCCGCTCTCCTCCTCAGGTGGGGGCGCCCGCCAGCACAAGTGCGGCCGCAACGCCTGGGCCGGCCTGTTGGAGGTGTGGAGACCCGGACCACTTCCGGGATCAGTGTCCGCTGATGGAGGTGGGAACGGTGGTGCGGGTCTCCGACGTCCCGCAGGCTGCCCCCTATCGGGCTGGAGCATACCGGATTCCGGTAAGGATCAGGGGGGGTATTTACCAAGCTTTGCTGGATACCGGCTGCAATCAGACCACCATCCACCAACGCTTGGTTCAACCCGGGGCTTTGGGTTTAGCTAAACTGGTGAGGGTGAGGTGTGTGCATGGGGATGTTCACAAGTATCCCATGGTGACTCTGGTGATTAAATTCAGGGGAAAAAAACCATAGTGTGGAGGCAGCGGTTAGTCCCCGCCTCACCCATCCGCTAATCTTGGGTACCGATTGGCCGAATTTTAAAGATATTTTAGAGGGTATTTGTGCGGATGGGTCCTGCATAAAGAGGTGTGCGGTGTGCGATGCTTTGGCAGGGGAGGCGGAGCCGGGGCCGTCCTCGGCTGCTCGGAATGACGAGAGAAGGGGCGAGGTGGCCGCCACTCCTCTCAGGGAATTCCCTGAGGGGGACTTCCCTCTAGAGCAGTCGCGGGACAAAACCCTTAAACATGCTCTTGATCAAGTGAGAGTAATTGATGGTCAACAGCTCCGGCCGGGCATCGCCATTTCATACCCATATTTTGCCATGATTAGAGATCGGTTATATAGAGTGACGCAGGACGCTCAAACAAAGGAGGAAGTAACGCAATTATTGATTCCACAGAGCCGCCGGGAAATGGTTTTCCAGGCGGCTCACTATAATCCTATGGCCGGTCACCTAGGGGAACGGAAAACACTTCTCCGTCTAATAGCCCGTTTCTATTGGCCGGGCATTGGCGGTGACGTCTGCAGGTGGTGTGCGGCGTGCCGTGAATGTCAGCTGGTAAACCCACCGGCCACCCCAAAAGCGCCATTGCGCCCTCTACCATTGATCGAGGTCCCCTTCGAAAGAATTGGGATGGACCTCGTCGGGCCATTAGAACGGTCAGCACGCGGACATCGCTTCATGTTAGTCCTAGTGGATTACGCGATGCGATATCCGGAAGCAGTGCCTCTGAGCAACATCTCCGCACGTAGTGTTGCGGGGGCACTCTTCAAGATAATCTCCCGGGTGGGGATTCCGAAAGAAATCCTCACCGATCAAGGCACGAGCTCTTGGGCATTAAATCGATTCGCACTAGCGTTTACCATCCGCAGACTGATGGCCTAGTGGAACGATTTAATAAAACGCTCAAGAACATGATTCGTAAATTCGTACACGATGACGCTAGAAATTGGGATAAGTGGCTAGACCCCCTGTTGTTTGCAGTACGAGAGGTCCCACAAGCCTCCACAGGGTTCTCCCCGTTTGAGCTGCTGTACGGGCGATGCCCCCGCGGTGTCCTTGACGTCATCCGCGAAGCGTGGGAGGAGGGACCTTCTAATAGCAAAATCCTTCCTGTGGGAAGCGTTACAATAATTAATATTATTTTATGAACATGTGTAACCCTAGTAATATACTGAAAAGTAATTAAACCAATTGAAAGTCAGTAACTGTAATGGGATTACAAGAAATTAAAATGTAATATGTCACACTTCTTTTTGACTAAAATGCAATTAGAATATAGTAATTATTTACTTTGTAATCAGATTACAGCCAACATTAATGTGTCATGTGAACAGTATGTGCATTCTTAGCTAAAATTTAGGAAGGAATTTGCACCCAAATGTGAGTACAATTTGACAAAACCTCCCTCTGGTGACATAGGTCCTCAATTGGAATATATATTTGTAATGATGAGTCATCGGAGTTGAGATCCAGGTGCAGCTTTATTAATAAAAATGAAAGCAGGTAAACAGGCAAACAGGCAAAGGTCAATCACCAGCAGTATCCAAGCATAATCAAAGGGGTGGTCACAAACAGGCAAGAGGTCAGGGCAGGCAGAAAACAATCAGAGTAGTAGTCCAGGTAAACAGTAGTAAATGTAGGCAGGCAACAAATAATCAAATGGGGAAACTAGGTAGGTATCAATCACAGGCAGGTAATAATAGCAGGTAATAACAACAAGGAATAATGCTCAGAAATGTATGCAGGGCAAAACAAGACTTTGCAATGATAGCGAGAGAGAGAGAGAGAGAGAGAGAGAGCGAGAGAGAGAGAGTATAGCTGAGTAGATGAGGAACAGGTGAGCATGTAATCAGAACCAGGGACGGTGTAATGAGAAACGTAGTTTATAGAGTGAAAGTCAGTACTCTGGTGGTGAGTGGAAGCAACAGCAGAGGCGGCTCCTGACACGGTAAGGTTGGTGAATCCGGGGTCTTCCTCGGGTGCCAAGAGTCCGGTCTAAACGGGTGAGTCCTATGAAACTCTGCAATTGAGGTTGAGAATATCCTCGGAATTCACCCGGGACCGTTCCTCTGCACCATACCCCTCCCAATCAACAAGTTATTGCAGTTTCCTGCCCCGGTGTCTGGAATCCAAGAGATCCCGAATCTGATACGCTTCTTCGCTATCCACAATGATAGGTGGAAGGCCCTGGACCCTGACCTCCTCCCTGACAGTGGCTTGAGCAAAGAGACATGGAAAGTGGGAGAGATGCAATAAGTGGGAGGCAATGCAAGGCGGTATGAGACTGGAGTTATTTGTCTGAGTATTTTTAAAGGACCCACATACCTGGGACTGAGCTTTTTGCAGGGAAGATGAAGTCTGAGATCATGGGTAGACAGGCAGACCCACTGACTGGGGTTATAATGTGGATTGGGATAATGATTGGCCTGTTACCCTTGTCTCCTGACTGCCCGTTGAAGATGGATGTGAGCTAGATCCCAGGTGGCCTCGCTTCTGAGGAGTCAGAGGAATCCAAGAACACACTGGAAGGGAGTCATGCCAGTAGATGGTTTATGGAGGGAATTTTGGGCATCCATATCTACACCCTCTGTGCTTATGATATATCCAATAAACGAAACAGAGGTTTGGTGGAACTAACATTTTTCAACCTTGGCGTAGAGTTTGTGGGTGATGAGGCATTGTAGAACAGCGCGGACATGTGTGACATGCTCTTCGTAAGAGTTGGAGTAGATGAGTATCCCTGATTCAGAAGATCTCGGAAGACATCATTTATGAAGGCCTGGAAGACAGAAGGACTTTTGGCTAATCTGAAAGGCATCATATTCATAGTGGCCAGTTCTGGTTGAGAAAGCGGTTTTCCACTCGTCCCCCTCTCGAATGCGAATGAGGTTGGAAGCACTACGAAAATAGAGTTTAGTGAAGAACTTGGCAGTGCGAAGTTATTCAAGGGCAGCTGGAAACAATGTCAGGGGATAATGAAACTTAACAGTGATATATTTAAGACTGCGATAATCAATGCATGGCCAATGCCTTCTTTCTTACCCTCGAAGAAGAAACCAGCTGAAGCAGGGGAAGTTAAGGGTCTGATAAATCCCTTGGCTAGTTCTTCCTCAATGTAAGACTTCATGACCTCAGACTCAGGTTTTGACAAGGGGAATATTCTTCCTCGTGTGGGTGAGTGTGAAGAAGTCGAACTGGGCAGGAAACTCGTTGATGTCCAACTTGACCACAGAACACAGATGCTGCTGAATTCAACATTCTTTCTCTGAAGGTGGGTGTGTCCAATGTGCATGGGTTCAGAGTCACTTGGATAAGAGTGTGGTAGTTGAATGTTTTGCAGGAGTCTTGGGTTTACTTGCTTGGAGGAGGTTATCGATGCATATAGTCAATTCAATGAACTGATCCAAGGTTTTACCCTCGTTGCGGCATGTTAGTTCAGATTGAAGCTCGAAGTTCAGTCCTTTCCGAAACAGTAGCTTCAAAATGTCCTCCATCCACATGAGTTCAGAAGTTGAGAGCGAATTCAGCAGCGGAAGCATTACCATGATGCAGAGATAGCAGCTGCTCTCCGGCACTTTGGCCATCCACTGGATGTTCAAATACTGCACAAAATCATTGAAGGAAACAACAGAAGGAAGGGAATGTTGTTTGATCCCCATTCCAGACTGCTACAATCCAATTCAAAGCAATGAACAAACAAAGGAAATGCAGCTCTTGTCAGTGTTGTAAAGTGCAGGTTGCTGGTTAATGAACAAGGAACATTGAAGCATCTCTTATGTTTGGTTGATGACCCATTGAAGCGAGGCGTGTATTAGCAATGGATGTGCCAGATGGAATCGGGTAAGGTACTGGATTTACTGAAGAAGTTGACTGGCTGGATGTTTGTTGACAAACATAGGTTTTGCAATGTTTTAACAAGTACCTCTGTAAGCAATGTCAGTCGATTAAGCTGTTGGTGGTGTGTGGCCAGCACATTGGCTTGGACGGAGACTTCAGTGGATAGTTGAAGAAAAGCTGCTGGATCGTTTTTGGTGAATTCTTCTGTAATGATGAGTCATCGGAGTTGAGATCCATGTGCAGCTTTATTAATAATAATGAAAACAGGTAAGCAGTCAAAGGTCAATCACCATCAATAGTATCCAAGGATAATCAAAGGGGTGGTCACAAACAGGCAAGAGGTCAGGGCAGGCAGCAAACAATCAGAGTAGTAGTCCAGGTAAACAGTAGTAAATGTAGGCAGACAGCAGAGAATCAAACAGGGGGAAATCAGGGAGGTATCAAACACAGGCAGGTAATAATAGCAGGTAATAACAACAGGGAATAACGCTCAAAAATGTACAGTATGCAGGGCAAAACAAGACTTTGCAATGATAGCGAGAGTGAGTCTTATATAGCTGAGTAGATGAGGAACAGGTGAGCATGTAATCAGAACCAGGTACGGGGTTATGGGAAATTTAGTTTATAGAGTGAAAGTCAATACTCAGATGATGGAGTCCTCTGGTGGTGAGTGGAAGGAACTGCGGAGGCGGGATTCGTGACAGTATTCATCAATACAACAAAAACTGTTGATTTTATTAAAGTTAAATACTATTCTTTTAAGAGTAGGATTTGTGTTTGTGTAATAAAGTATTATATGTTATCTAATTACAAAGAAATTCAATTTCAGTTACTGTAATCGAATTACTTTTTAGTGCATAAAGTAGTGTAGTGCATTGTATTCTTGTAATATGATTACGATTTATGACTTTCAGTTAAGTTGATTATTTTTACTCTGTTTACAGATATTTCTAAAATAACATTATTTTTGTTGAATACATTTAAAACATAAATTATGATAAAATGTAAATGTGTGTGCATTTCTGTGACAGTTAACTAAGAGAAAATATAGACATTATTTTGAATTCGTTGTGAGGAAAAACTAAAACTTTTCTGTGAAAAGTGTTTTAGAAAGTAATTTTAATGTGGATTTTCATTTTCAATTAAGTTATTTAATTAATTACATTAAATAATTTTATCTTAATTAATTAATTAAACTTTAGTAATGAGTCATTTGTTGTGAATTACTTTTTGAGGAACTTTCCCAACACTGGTGCATAGTGATTATTAGGGCTGTAATTATTTAATACATTCATTAAGATATTAATATTAATGAAATGAAAAAAAATGCATACAAAATAACAAAATGTATCATGTCCCTGACCTGTATGTACATTCTGTATTAATAAATGTTCCTACCATCGGAGCTATTCAAGTTTGATGTGTCAGTAGGGGGCAGTCAGCATGACTCCAGGTGTACAGCAACACGCCTCATCAAACCAACAAGAGAAAGAGCAGCAGCTTGAATCAGAATCAGAATCAGCTTTATTGCCATGCATGCTTTCACATACAAGGAATTTGTCTTGGTGACAGAAGCTTCCAGTGCACAAACAATATAACAAGACAGAGAAAATAATAAAAAATTATAAAAAATAAATAAAAATAGAAAATAAAGTATATATAAAAGACACAATAAGACTATATGAATATATACATATACATACATACATTACCGGTCAAAAGTTTTGAAACACTTACTCATTCTTTATTATATTTAATTTTCAAATTTTTGAATAATCATAAAGTCATCAAAAACTTGGAATAACATAAATGGAACTATGGGAATTATGTTGTGACTAAACCAATCCAAAATAAATCAAAACTGTGTTATGTTTGATCATCTTCAGAGTAGTCCCCCTTTGTCTAGAATTTGTAATGCTTTTTAAACAGTATTGAAGGAGTTCATCAATGTTGGGCACTTATTGGCTGCTTTTCTTTATTATTCGGTGTAAGTCATCAATTTCAAAATCTTGTATTTTTATAAAATTTTAGTTTTATAATTAAATATATTAATATGGTGGCACTTTTATTTTTGTCTACACAACTAATTTCAAACATTTAAGCATACACATTCAGATCAAAAGATTTTTAATATCATGAGAAACATGTCAGTCAGTTGTTTCAAAACTTTTGACCGTTATTGTATATATATATATATATATGCAACCAATAATCCTCTCAGCAGTCCGAACTGTCCATTGTAGTCTTCTGATATCCAATCTCATAGCTGAATCAATCCAGACAGTTGAAGTGCAGAGAACAGACTCTTCTGAGTAGAACTGTATCACCAGCACCTGTGGCAGGTTGAACTTCCTCAGCTGGCGAAGGAAGTGCAACCTCTGCTGGGCCTTTTTCACAGTGGAGTCAATGTTGATCTCCCACTTCAGGTCCTGTGAGATGGTAGTGCCCAGCAACCTGAATGACACCACTGATGTCACAATGCTGTTAAGAATGGTGAGGGGGGTCAGTGTTTGATTGTTCCTCCTAAAGTCCACAATTGTCTCCACTGTTTTGAGCATGCTAACCTCCAGGTTGTTTTGACTGCACCAGAAAGCCAGCTGTTCAACCTCCCTTCTGTATACAGACTCATCATCATCTTGGATGAGGCCGATGACAGTGGTGTTGTCTGCAAACTTCAGGAGCTTGACAGGGGTGTCCTTGGTGATGCAGTCATTAGAATACAGGGAGAAGTGTAGTGGGGAGAGCACACATCCCTGGGTGGCACCAGTGCTGGTTGTACAGGTGCTGGAAGTGAATTTCCCCTATCTCACAAGTTGCTGCCTGTCCATCAGAAAGCTGGAAATCCACTGACATGGGAACAGAGAGTTGAACTAATTTAGTCTGGAGAATAGCTTGGATGATGGTGTTGAGAGCTGAACTGAACTCCACAAAAAGGATCCTTGTATATGTCCCTGGTCTGCCAGATGTTCCAGGATATGATGCAATCCCACGTTGACTGCATCATCCACAGACCTGTTTGCTCGATAAGCAAATTAAAGGGATCTAGAAAGGGTCCAGTGATGTCCTTCAGGTGGGCCAACACCAGTCTCTCAAATTATTTCATGACCACATCCATCAGGGCGACGGGTCTGTAGTCATTAAGTCCTGTGATTTTTGGTTTCTTTGGGACAGGAATGATGATTGAGCGTTTGAAGCAGCATGGGACTTCACACTGCTCCAGTGATCTATTGAAGATCATTGTGAAGATGGGGCTAGCTCGTTAGCATAGGATCTAAGACACGTGGGTGAAATACCATCTGGGCCCTGTGCTTTCCTTGTCTTTTGTTTTCGGAAGACAAGGCACACCTCTTCTTCACAGCTCTTAAGTGCAGGTTGAGTAGCAGGAAGGTGGGGGGGGGGAGATGCAGGAGGTGTTGGTGTTTGTGTGAAGTGAAGGTCAGAGTGGGTGTCAAGTGTGAGATTGGCCCTCTCAAATCTACAGTAGAACACATTCAAGTCATCAGCCAGGTGTTGAGGGTCCAGTAGTTAAGTAGTTTTAGGCCACTCCACACTGATGCAGGGTTGTTAGCTGAAAACTTGTTTTTCAGCTTCTCAGAGTAACTTCTTTTAGCCACTGTAATTTCCTGGCCTGATTGTACAAGACTTTATCCCCACCTCTGTAAGCATCCTCTTTGGCCTGACGAAGCTGCCTGAGCTCTGCTGTAAATTATGGTTTATTATTATTGAATGATAAATAAGTCCGGGTAGGAATTCGCATATCCTCACAGAAAATGATATATTATATAACAGTATCTGTGAACTTGTCCAGGTCTGTGGCTGCAGCATCAAAAACACTCCAATCCGTGCAATCGAAGCAGGCTTGTAGTTCCTGCTCTGATTCATTGGTCCATATCTCTACAGTCGTTACTACAGATTTAGCTGATTTTAGTTTCTGTCAGTTGGGTTCGAAGAAGATGAACCAGACAGTGATCAGATAATCCCAAAACTGCTCTAGGGACTGCTCTATGCATCCTTTATTGTTGTGTAGCAATGATCCAGTATATTTCTGCCTCTGTTGGGGCATGTAAAGTGCTATTTTTATTTGGGCAGGTCACGTGTGAGGTTTGCTTTGTTAAAATCCCCAAGAATAATAATTACTGAGTCCGGGTATTGTTGCTGTTCTGTGTCTGGGATTTGATCAGCCAGCTGTTGCAGAGCTGCGCTCACACACACGTTTGGTGGGATATAAACAGTTATCAGAATAAACGACGAAAACTCCCACGGTGAGCAAAAAGGCTTACAGTTAATAAAGTGTGCTTCTAAATTAGGACAGCACATCCTCTTTAATGTTGTTACATCTGCACACCAACTTTCATTAATGTAAAAGCATGTTCCACCGCCTCTTGTTTTCTCTGTTAAATCCACGATTTGATTCACTCTGAACAGCTGAAAACCCGGCAGATGTATCATGCTGTCCGGAATGGCTTCCCTCAGCCAGGTTTCTGTAAAGCACAAGGCAGCAGAGTTTGAAAAGTCCTTGTTTGTATGGGTGAGGAGATGTAGTTTGTCCATTTGTTAGGATGAGTGCAGAGATTCTCTAGATGAATACTTGGCAGCACAGTTTGAAAGCTGCACCTAAGAAGCTTGACTTGCTGGTTCCCCTCGCCTGCATCTCTTGAACAGCGCAGCTGCAACTCTGACAAAAATATCCAGCAAAACGTCAAAAACTGGGAAAGATTGTTTGGAATATGCTGAGTGTTCAGCAGTTTTTACATGGTGAAACTGATTGGAAAAAAGATGACTAAACACAGGACAAACAAACAAAAACTACAAAAGAATAGGAGTGCTCCAAACCAAGGCAGCCATTCGTGGCACCATCTTGATGTTATCCATAGAAGACAGCAGGTTCGCAAGGAACTCGAGACAAGTTTTTCAGATTCAAATTATATTTAACTTGACACAGCATTTTAAAAACACAGCATTAATGACATGAGAAAATTACCTTTATTGGGTGGCCTTTCTCAGTAAATGTTGGTATTTGAATATTTATTAAAATGCATTTGCAGTCCTAGTAATTATATTTATCTTATTGTTACCTGTGTATTCATTTAGATAGCTAAGTGTTTGTTTTGTGTGTGTGTGTGTGTGTGTGTGTGTGTGTGTGTGTGTGTGTGTGTGTGTGTTAAAGATTTTGTAATACTAGCTTTGAGTTTTCAATAGTGTCACATGGATTTAATCACAAATCTTTTAATGGCTGCAGTATTAGCGGCATATCAGGTTAGCTGGAGAAATCTCTCAGTCATATCATTCCTGCCCTGTGAAATCCCAAAGCCATATTTCACATGAAAGAGTACAAGACAGTGAGATTTTAAAGCTGCTTCTCTCATTTATTTTATTAGCTTTTAATGAATGTAATTAGATGGCGAGTAATTAAATGTAATTGTGCTTGCGACGTCCTCCCCCATCATTGTAAATTGGCTTAAACAACATGTGTGGTATGCGCAAATGTGCTGGATTAATTGGGGATAGATCATATTTTTGGATTGTATTTCACACTAAATGGCCACGTGGCAAAACAAAGGCTGCGGTGCAAGATCATTAATCTCTGTCAAGGGGAAGCTCGTGTGTGATTTGCATGAGTGAACTAACGGCTCATGCTCCTTCCTGAGCCGCCTGTGATTCCTCCAGACCATCAACGGCACATCACCTGCCGAATGAACTGAGAGAGTCGCCCACTTCAACAACTCTGATTACTCTGAAACTCTGAGACTATTCTAGAAAGAAAAAAGAAAAAAACTACAATCTTTGACAATGTGGCCTTGTTATGGCAAAAGAAGCACACTAAAT